>NW_026851462.1:600000-844517 GCF_030913505.1 Colletotrichum phormii
CGAATTCAGGGTTCAGTCCAGAAAAGGCTCGTCGAGCGTCGGGAATCCTTCGAAATGAGGATTAGGGCGGGGTAGGAGGGACAGAGCCGCGAATGCATGCAGCGGCGTTGGGCGGCGGCCGCGGACGAAGAGACGGTGTGACGAAGGGTATTTCGTCCTCTCCATCCGTAGTCTGCACTCTGTACTCCGTAGTGTAGGTACTCTGTCGGCTGTGTGGTTCTGGAAGATCGGAGTATGGATAGATGAAGATCATGGATCATGATTGATGGGAGGCTGGTAGTTGACCAGTTAGTCATGCATCCGTCATTCCATTTGGAGCATTATTTCCTGGTGGATGTGCGGGCGCTCTCTTCTCTCATGGCCTATGGATGTGCCCATCGTATTCCTGTACGGAGTATTAGTAAGGCAAGGCAGGAAGACATGGGTACGGCGTCTGTCTCCCCCTGATGGTGATTGATGGTGATGTGATTTATGATCGTTGCTCTTGTTCATGCCGTGCATTTGATGTGTATCCGTTATTTTGTCTCTGTGCTGCCGTGGCTGCGTACTAAAGAATAGGTGTTGATGGTCGCATGTGACCTGGACTGGGCGGCCTGGGGGAAGCAAGGGACGGGATGGCGAGGTAGAAATGCTACCGGGTGGGTGTTCCGTCAGACCGGTGTGTGGCGGTGGTGGCAGTCGAGTCCGATGAGGAAGTTGAGATGGGAATGTGAGAAAAGGGTGAGTCGGGGACGACATGTCATTGGCAGTCACCTCACCTCGTTGAAGGGAAGGAAGGAAGGGGGGGCCTGGCACTGGCATACACGCCTGGGAAGGGTCGGCTGCATGTCTCTCACTCGCTCTTGCACTTGGAGTCTTGGACTGCAAGACTCTCCCACGCTTTCTATATCGCAGCTTCCCTCCCAGAACGAAGTGCCTACATAGGTACGAAGGACAGTACGAAAGTACTTCCCTCTTGCCGCGTCTCGACAGGAAAGCCCAGCCTCGATGATGTTTGACTGTTTGGAGAGGCGGGTCTTGTGAGTGGAGACTACGGCGAATCAGATGATCAGACTTTTGGGGGAGATGATCATGGAAGCAGAAAGGAAGGAATGAGCGGGGCAAGGCCGACCTCTTTCGAGGATGGTGGGAGAAGGGCAGGGGCGGGGCACCGGGGTCAAGATGAAGGAGGTGCTGGGTATTGGGTGGGATGAGGCGGGCACGCGGACCCAGAGACAGGAAGGAACTCATCAAGGAATGATCCAAATACTTGGATGGCCGTGCTTTGACTTCTTGCACCTGGAAGGAGCTACGGCCACGGGCAGAAGAAGGAGCGAAAGGTCCTCGCTCGACCTTACTCGAGTAAGTGTGGTGCAGGAAGGCGCATTCAGCATCAGTCAGCCACAACGACACGCCTCACCTCTGACCCCTCAGATCAAATACGCATTTCACGAATACACCTATTGACTAAGTACACATATACGGACACAAGAGTATGAGGAAAAGAGACAGAGACCGTCCAGGTTCCCAGCATCAAATACCTAGCAACAAATCGGGAATTGTCAGTCAATAGCCGCCGCTCCCACATGTCTCATTTCCGCATGTGCCGTGCTATTGCTGCCCGCCTTCATATCTTGTCCTCCCCCCTCGCCCACTCGGTTTGAGCCTGTTCAAACCTCGCGGACCCCAAACTCATTAAATCCTAAGGCTCGAAGCCAGGTAGGGCTGGCTTGAAGACGAGGAGATACTTGTCCCGTCTGCCGGATTTGTTGGCCATTGTATGGATCTGTGTATCCACGGCCATGGATGATGCCGCCATGATTAGTACACTACTGTGTATGTGCCCGTTTCTAATGATCAAATGGAGCAGGTTTACCCTTTGGGCTGTCCACTTCAATATCCAGTCAGTGCCAGTTCGCACCAGTATCTGGCCAGTTTTATCTACTGAGTAGTATCCACGGCCCACGGGACATTTTTGTCTGAATTCAGTCTCCACGGAATGGATTACCTATATGGGTCCCTACGCAGTGGTAACCTGGATCCATCATCCCGCCCACCTACCGCGCCCACCCCCATTGCAACTGTGATGAGTCTTTGGAGGCTTCATCCCGTTTGCTGCGCTCCCGTCACCTGTGTCGTGCCCTCCTGTAACTTACAGTCTCACTGTCGTGATGAAGCACGGGAATGGAGACGATGTTACCGTGCAAGGTACTCAGTTAGAAAGGACGGGAGTGTCAGGTCATCGAGTCTTAACGTAGCTCTGCTAAGGTCCCCCACTGCAATGGTTCTGAAACGCCCCTACCGACACTTGGTACCCGCGAACCTTGACCGTCGCCCTGGCCGATTGCTCTGATTAGCGAATGAACAGCCGAGACCTTGCAAGTGGGTAGCTAGCTTCCTTCCTTCCTCGCATCTGTCGTCCAGCTCCCGCCTCAGCAGGTCCCCCCCTCCAAGCCTCCTTCTCTCCCACGCTGTACCTCGGCAGTACATCCCACTTCGCCTCATTGTGCCCTGGTCCGCACTCTGTCAGTATGTACCTTTTTCTCTCTTCCTAGGATCTCTCGTTTCCCCTCCCTGCCCTGCTGGATAACCGCCCATGCCCATTCGACATTGCCCACAGGTACCGAGCACGACAGCGAATTGAAGTGACAATAGGCAGGGTAGGCAGTGTCTTGTACCAGACATCACCTCTTCGAGCGTATTAAGGTGCCCTTCAAGTTGCCGTGCGGGATACCCGGCAGCAAGCCTGGCAAGAAACCACCACGCGTTGCGGAATTGCGGGCGGACTATCGACTGGACGGTACGGTTAGGTACTCCGTACTCCAGTTCCATTCCCTCCCGGTCTGCACTTGTCACCTTTTTCGGGGCAGTACAGTACCTTAGCCAGCAACCAGCAGCAATAGCGACACCTTCAATTGTGGACCTTTTCGTCTCTTCACGCCCACTGCCCGTCTCCGTCTCCTCTTGCAACTATCCGCCCGTACCCAGCCCGACGTTCATACAGTCATACACCACGTCCGAGTCCACTACACACACGCGACCGGCGAGACAAGAGGACCCTCTCTCTTCACGATACCCTCGACTTTCCTTCGAGTCCCTCGTCAGCCGAACCATGAGACATTCTGCCCGCCCTTGCGCTCCACCGATCCCTTCGCCCACGTACGCCTCCGCCCCGTAAACGATACCCACTACCTACATCGTGAACAACCCTCAACGACGACTACTACCCGCCCTCGCCGGCTCTCTACAAACTTTCCCAGCGAGGCAAAGTCAAATCACCGTCTACTGAAGAAGACGCCTTTGATCCCCTCGCTCAGACACAAATATCGACTGGGCGAATAGCCTCGGTCTCTATATCCCGGCCCATGGACATCTACCGTCATGGCCTGGGCAACATGATGCCACGAAACCCGCCCTACCATCATCACCCGCCTCCTAGCGCTCCTCCGCAACTTTACCCGGGCCCTTCCCGCGCTCCCCCTACCAGCCGCGAAGATCCAGAGAGTGACGGCCCCTCCAATCGCATTGCCCACACTCTGACGGCTTGCTGCCGCTGCCGCCAGGTATGTCGGAGCCGTTTCCCGTAAACCCGGCGCCTCCTGGGCTCCCGAGCCCCGACAAGTGAACAGTGATGTATGGCGCTTCGTAGACTCCGGCTGACTTGCTCAACTCTGTAGCGTAAAACGAGATGCGATCCTACTCTGCCCCGTTGTCTGCCGTGCGAACGCGCCGGCTCGGTCTGCGAATACTACGACACTACCAAGGGGAAGAAGATCAACCGTAATTATGTTATTAAGCTGCAAGAAAAGGTGCGCGCCCTCGAGGCCGAGCTACGCCAGTACACCGACGACGACAGCGAGTTCTCCCACCTCGACGAGGACATTGTGCGACCAGGTGGCCTGGTTCGCCTGAACGATACCGACGAGACTCCGCGCTACCTTGGCCCAAGTAGCGGCATCGCAATGACACGCTTGCTGGTCCAGGGCGCAAAGCTCTTTACCGACTCGAAGCGAATTTCAGAACTGATTCCCGAAGTTCGGGCGCGGAGGATGACGCGCATGCAGTCCATCGTGATGACCAGAGACCGAAAGAAGAGCTATCCCATGATCAGCGCCCACCCTGCCCAGAGCCTGCCGACGAGACCTATCGCCAATAAGCTCGTAGACGTCTTTTGCCAACGATGCAAGTGCCCTCTCTCCTTCCTCGGCTTAACCCTCGACTGACTTTGGTGAACAGCCCAAGTATTTTGGCCGACGTTGCACGAGAGGCTATTCTTGGACGATCTTGAGGCAGTGTATGCTGGAGACCAAGACCCCTACAAGAACCTCATCGTCCGCATGGTGTTTGCAATCTCGCTACAGAAGATGGATCCTCAGTATGCCGGTCTGGCCGACAGTTACTATTTGGCCGCGATGGAACACTTTGAGCAAGTGTCCCGGCCAAAGGATCTCAAGTCTCTACAGAGTTTGGCGCTCATCGGCCAATACTCCCTTCTGACCCCCACGAGGACCGCTGTGTACTACATGGTCGGCATGGCCACGCGCGTTTGTCAGGCAGAAGGCCTGACGGATGAAAAGACCATAAGCGCCGGGAACCTCCTGGACCCCCTGACACTGGATATGCGCCGTCGTCTTGCCTACATCATCACTTCCATGGAAGCTGGTCTGGCACATAGCATGGGCCGACCCAATGGATTCTCCAAGGCTGACGACCGGATGGACGTGGAGCCTTTTGCGACTGTCGACGACGAGTACATCACGGCTGACGGCATTGGCCAGGGGCCTCCAAGCGAGAACAAGCTGGTGGCTCTGCATTTCTTCAAGATGCGCATGGAGCAGGCCGAGATCAGGAGAGTGCTCTACGAAAAGAAGCGCGAAGAGCCCAGGGATGAGAGCCACCCCTGGTTCGCCAAGATGGAGAGAGACATTCAAAACTGGATTGACTCTTCACCTCAAAATCCGGCTTGGTGTAGGCCATGGTGTGTACTGCCCTCCTTTATCATAAGTCTTTTCTAACTGACCGTTTGCAGGTTCACCGGACGTTATCACCAGATGCGCATCTTCCTCTACCGGCCTTCCCCGCAAGTACCCAAACCCTCTCCACGAGCTGCGGGCATCTGCTTTGAAGGCGCGTCATACATTATCAATCTGTCGAAGCAGCAGATGGAAAAGGCAGCAGTCGACATCACTTGGGTGTTCCTCCTCAACCTCTACATGTCTCTTAACACACTGCTCTGGACGGTCTCGTATCCCGAGGTCCGACAGGCCCACCCTCGTGACGAGGTGGAAGAACTGAGTGATCAGACGCTAGATATTCTGGAACAATGCACTGAGCGCTGGCCGGGGACTGCTCAAGCTGTCCAGCTCTACTCCATCTTTGCCAAGGCGTGCCTCCAGAGCTACGAAGCCAGAGATACCCCCATCCTACAACCGTCCAGCACTTTCACGACGCCTCCTTCTCTCTTTGACGGCAACTCTCCTCAGGGTTCGGAAATCTCAGCTTCAACAGCGCCAGGCGGTGGGCCGACGTTCAAGGGCAACCCTCCCCATAACCCACCGCAATTCGGTTTCGTTTTTGATGCGACCCCTGAGTCGATGAACACTTACCAATGGGACCCCAACTTCCCCCCTCATCCAACATTCCGTTCCAACTCGATCTGGGGCAACTCTTCTGGCGATAACAATCCCAATATGAACACGGGCGGCCGCCGTTTTTCCGCCTACCCCCCTGAGTCACCACTGGAAGACTCTACGCCTCCAGCGACGACCACGCCCGGTTACAAGTCCTCTTCCTCGCCGCCTAGCACCATCAACAATGCCATGCCAACGCCTCCCGACTCGTTCAACAGCGGACCTGTCGGGACCCCCTCGAGCTCGACCATCTCGCCGCCCCCGATGGGAACTCCGGCCATGTCACAGTCTTCGCCACTTGTCCTTCAGCACGGAACACCAACAATGGCCCAGCACAGCACAAATATGTCACCGCCTCCGCCGCCTGTTCCCGGAAGTAGGGGGCCCGGTGGCTTTGGTGCTCCGCCGACATCGAATCCTGGTGCGCCACAACGCCCGCTGCCGAATTATAACACAACAGACTGGTTCAACCCGCCCCCTCCGTTTATCAACCCCGACGCCTTTAGCTCGATGAGCAATAGTTTCTTCGGGGACTCGTTGCAAGTCAACGGCTTCAACTCACAAAACCCTGGCTTGGGGCTTGATCAGTTTGGGGGTCCGTTCAATTGGTCACAGGAGCGTCAAGGTAGTCTTAGCCAGCAACAGCAAGTGGAGCTATTGAATGTCCTAGAGAACGAGGGTATGAGCGATATCGATGCCATTCTCAACATGGGAATGAACAACCCGAGCCCCGCCGCGAGTGTCTGGCCACAAGCATGAGTTGATTAATGGAAGTCTGGAAAATGGGAAGAACCAATCGTAGTGTCTTTGTTTTGGGTATTGGCGCGGGTGTATTATATATCGTATACCATGGAGTCACGGGCGGTGGGAGGCTTTGAATTGATTTTGCGGACAGCGGTTGCAGCGATGCGCCTCCGCATGGTAGGTATACTGGGCAGTCATGGATCATGATTTACAATAGAAAGGCGTAAGACTTGTCATCATATTTTGATATACACTTGCTTTCTTGTGCGCTGGGGCCGACCATGTTGAGTGAGATTGAGTTGAAACCCAATCACCAGATCAGCATACCTACCTAGCCTGATCTCGCTGTTTTGTCTGCGTCTTGTTCTCTACATTCTCTTGATGTGATGTTCCGGCAACGAGGGTAAGATGGCTAAAGGAATCATATGACTAACAGTAGCAAATAGAAGTCCAAGTTTGTTTCTTCAGATCCGGCAAAATTCAAGCCATCGTATGGAGCGCATAGAGACCAATTTAATCCCGGAACAACCTCAAGAACAGATGTTTAGCAAGCGAATGATTTGATTTATATACTGATACACCAGGCGCGAGAAGCACGCCCGGTGTGTGAGAGAATGGTTGAGAATATATACATGAAATATGTGTTCTTCGTTTCAATAAAATTCCAAAAGAAATGCAGTCAATGCGAGACAGAGGGGGTGAGCTTTCGTCGAGGTTCCGGCCCCCCCTCCTTTTTATCCCTTTCACATATGCTTTCCCTTTATCCCTTTCTTTCTGAGCATTGTGTCCCCGTTGTATCCCAATCTTTCAACTCGGTACTTTAGTCAAGGAAGCTACCACAAAGAGCAATCATCTCCGAGTTCCATCTAGAGACATTGGCTGTACCACTGGTTGACGACGGTGCAAGTGCTGCCAGAAACGCAGCCAGTAGCTCCAGTCCATCCCTGGCCACCGCACTGGCCGTACTTGGCGACGGTGCCGGTAGCGGGGGCGGTAGACGACGTACGGACCGAGGTCGTGATGGTGCTGGGGCGCGCAGAGGTGGTGGTCGTGCCGGTACCCGGAACGACGACGGAGCCGGAGGCGAAGGTGGAGTTGATGGGGCCGAACTTGATGTTGGAGAACTTGACGTTGGAGTTGGGCGCGTTGGCCTCGATGTCGGCGGGGACGCCCGAGGTAGTCGGGCACGAGCCGCGCTCGGCGCCGGGCTTGCCTGCGCCGTCGACGGGGTAGGTTGAGTCGAGCCAGAGCATGTTGGCGTAGTGGTCGTCCCAGAGGGAGAGGACGAGGACCATGGGGGCGGCGACGGCATCGGACATTTTGGCGAAGCCGCCCTTTGCCTTGAAGACGTCGGTGTCTCCAAATGCGAGCTTTTGCTTTGTGCAGAAGTCCGTGGTGAGGGAGTTACCCGGGTTCGAGGCGATGGTGGACTCGGAGTTGGGGACGACCTTGCCGTTTTGGACGTAGAAGCGCTTGATCTCCGAGAGGACGCCGTCGGAGCCCTTGATGAACTGGGTGACGATGGAGAGCTTCTGGGTGGTGTCGAGGGTGAAGCCGGAGCCGGGGCCGTAGAACTGCTTGTTGCCTTGGCGGTAGGAGTTGAAGTCGCATCCGTCGGGGTCGCAGTCGCCGGCGTAGCGGTCGTCGGAGTAGGTTCCGCCGCAGGCGTTGCCTGTGCAGGAGTGGTAGGCGCTGTTCTGGCAGGGGTGAGGGGTGTAGGCTGTGGAGATCTTGTTGGCCTCTGTTGTTTTGATTGTTAGTTTGTTTTGTTCATGTTCGTATGTGTAGAGTAGAAAAGGGGGTAAGTGAGACTTGCCCCAGATATCCATCTCAGCGCAGCAAGCACCGAGGTTGCCGACACCACCGTTGGCGTCGTTGCTGGAGGGGTTCCAGCCGTCGACGTTGGCCTAGAAGTAATTTGTGAGTCTTTGATATATGAGTTGGGATGTAAGAGTCTTGACTTACGACACCGTTGATGAACTTGACGTCGCGGGGGCACTGCGAGTCGCAGTATCCGGTACCGTACTTGGCACCAGCCTTGTTGGTAGAGAACTTGGAAAGACCACCGTCGAGGTCCATGGAAACGAAGTACAGAGCGCCGTTCAAGCCGCAGTCGACGTTGGAGACATCGACGTCAAAGGTGAACTCGTTGCTGAAGAGGGTCAGTATTCATCCGAACTTTGGGATCATCCATTTCGCGACTGACCCGAGCAGCACAAACTGCTGATAACGCGTGTCTGACTCCATGAGATAGACACGGCTACCAATGTTCTTTCCATAGGCGTGCGTAGTCACGAACTTGAGGTTAAGTTCGTTGCCGCTGGTGGTGATGCCGTAGGTACCCGGGTAATCCGCGCCATCAACACAGCATTTTGTCGCACAGGCAGCGCCCTGCCCGCTAGCGCAGAGAGTGTTGTTCCACGTGTTTTCAGTGTAGCAGTTCGTCGACCCTTCGACGGTGTGAGCCCATCGCCAGTTGGAGTCGAGGACAACGGAGCCGGCGACGTTGGTGCAGGTGCCTCCGGCGGCGCACTTTGCCCAGGTGAGGGACGGGTGGGTCTCGGCTTGGGAGGTGCAGACTTGCTGGGCGCGGGCGGCGGCCGCGAGGGCGAGGAGAGCGGCGAACTTGGTCTGCATTTTGTGATGCTTGGACTGGTTGTGGTGTTGAGGGGGAGAATGGTGGTTTGGGATGAGGGTGAGAGGGATGGGGAATGGGATTTCTGGATGAGGGAGATTGTTGGACTTTTATAGAGACTTCTCGTCAGTCTTTGATGATACTTTACCATTGGATTTCGAACCTTTTGCTTCTTCTACAGCCGCGTTTCCACTCTTCAAGCTTGGATTGATGTGACATCCAACCCCATGATCGACTAGTCTAGCGACGAGGAAGCGAGGATCCGAAGGAGCTCACGGCATCCGGGCCGCAAACGACCTGAAGCCAAGGTACCGGCTAGACTGAAGTGTCCATGATCAAGGGGTAGTCTGTACACAGGTCCACGCTTGGCATCTTTGGTGGTATGGGCGGAGGGGTGGCGAAGGACTAACATCGAGGGGGGGTCGCGCGTGTAAGTGTCAGGAACCACGGCTCCCACGATGCATCGTCGTCAACCCAAAATTTGTACCTCGTTTTCCCGAATAGGCAATTGGAGAAACTGCACCGCTTTTTCTTTGATTTTGGGGTAAGTCGTAAGGTACAGACATACGTGGGTGAAGCTATATTTTGCCGCTCAATACCCTACCCTCTATGCCTATGATTCCTATTACTGCCACTGCCACTATTGTTACCATTCTTATCACTACTACTAAATTTCATTTTCTATGTGTTCCTCAGAGAATACGCTTTGGTACAAGTAGTATGGTAGTGATAGTAATGGCAGTCGAGACAGTACCTAGTATAAGGTCTGTTGAACCCATACGCGTGGGCTCGCAGGTTCTCGCCCTCAGTCCCGAGCCGGGGAGAGAATGAGACGATGTAACCTCCGGCCATGCGGCTGGTCACACACACATCCTCGCTATGTTCACTTTCTCACTACGGAGAAACCGGTCACACAGGAAACTGAGTGCCATGTATGTGTGAGGTGAGGTGGTGGTGAATTCCTCTTCCCAATGCGGACTTGTCCCCGCGGCTTTCCTCATTGGAGCACTTTTCTTACCCCTGCGCCCAACGCGGAGGCCTTGCGCCGAGTACTACGCGCCTCGAATCGTCACAAAAAAAGGCCAGCTTTTTGACAGCGTGGGAGGCCGGTATCGTGAGATAGCATAACCCGAGTCATCTCGCAGGAGGGCCGGGAACGAGAAGAAAATTTGCGCATCCTCGTGATCATGATGGCTTCCCGAAGATCCCGCCAGACTTGGTACATTGTTAGTCTGGTTCAACTCGAGTGCCCCTGAATGAAGTCTCACTCTCACTCTCACTCTCACTCACACGACTTCACACCATCATGAGAACCACCATGAGGGACGCGGCTTCGACCCCCTTCTGGTGATTCGACTGATAAGAGGATTAGAGATACGCGAATAGTTGTTTTAGGCATCTCGCTCCCCGCAATTTGCAAGGATCGCCCTCCAGGCTCCCCGACTTTTCGTTGCACATCATGAGCGGGAAGAGAGAACCTTCTCCCCGCAGAACGCTATTAGCCATCCGGCACTGACTGCCACGCGCCCGCTCTGTTCCTTGCTTTTGCGGAGAGAACGCCACATTCTTCATTCTTTGGAACACTGGGGAGGGGTTGATTCTTAGCGGCATTCAGACACGTCGTTGACGATAGTTCGTCGTTGAACGTTGACGGCGTCAAGATATCTCGACAAGCGAAGCGGCTCTGTTACGCCAATATGCTGGACCCAGCTTGGCTCTCTAAACTTTTGGGTTCTTTGATAATTGATCAACGTGTTCAACCAATGCCAATCAATGCCTACCAGACCGATGGGTTCAGAAACAAATTGTGCGAGATTCAATGGAGCCCTGATTCAATTTGGAGGCGGGAGGTGCTGTCCCATATTGCATGCGTTAAGAGCAGGGCCTGCCACCACACCACTTGTGACTGGTCACGTTGCCTCTCTGCAAGTGTGTGTGTGTGTGTGTGTGTGTGTGTGTGTGTGTGTGTGGCTGAAGGGACCGCGGTACTGCGGTACGGATATTGTGAACCTGCAGGACTTACTTGTCGGTGCTCATCACGGTGCGATGTCACTCGACGACCGACGTTGAGCAAGAACCTCGCTAGCCAAGATTCTACCGCCGAGGGACGCAATGGCCCCACGTCGCAACTTGCCAAGAGGCTTTTGAATTTACCCGTGATGACCAGAAAACTAGAGTTTCTGGGCGGGCGAGGGTCAAGAAGCTTGAGAAGCTTGAGCTCAGCCTCCAAACGTAGCAATCCGTGGCAAAGGTCCAGAGCGTCGCCGGATGCGGTGGTGATCAGCATTGGTAGCCGCGACAAATTCAACGTCGTCCTTTCGATGGGCCATCTCACTCTCATCATCTGGGACGTCGCCGACAATGGCTACACAAGCGAGGAGGCTTCGTGGGCGATGGACATCCGCCCCTGGAGCATGGGTATCCGAACGGCCTCAAGCGAAGATAGATCTGAGGATCTTCGCTGCGCGAAGTAAGATGGCTGCTAGGAGTTAGGCACTGATGAGCTCTTTCCCCCTTGCGTACATCCGAATCGAGACCATTCCGTGCGTGGCAGCATGCTTAAAAGTCATGCTGTGTTGAGGAGCGCCACTTGCAGCTATCGGGATACAGACAGCTCCGAAGCCGAGGGACCAGCCTCGTGGGGCCCATAAGCTATTCCTGGAAGTCCCACGGCAGCTTGACGAGAGTCCTCCGGATGCTGAACCGACCAGCTAACCGGCAACGAAGGAAACGAAAGCCGTGAGCGGTTGTGAGACGTGCCTTATCGTAGGCACACACAATCTATCGTGAGGTTGCATGCATAGGTTGAAATGAATTGCCCCTCGATCTCGGGCCCGTCTTCCTGGACTTCATGCGGTCGTCCTGAAAGCTCAGGAACATGAAACCCCTTCGCACCCGTCATCGTCGGCATCAGCCGGGCCGCCGCAATATGGGACATCATCGAAATGAAGCCGGAAATGAGCGGGATGCGACAGAGACCTTTCACTCGCGGAAGTGATGGGTGGTGTGGCTGGCAATATCGTAGTTCGCCTCCCTTGGGGTGAACGATGACGGGATGAACGTCGTCAACATCCGATGAACGCAACGCGTCTCATCTGATGAGGGTGAGAGAAAGGCAGGTCCGCTTATCGCCAACGAGTCAAATCGTGTCCAAACATATCCAACGGAACCTGGAACCACCGCGAATGTCGGGCGGTGCCCAGAACGACGATGCGCGAAGCTGAATCTCGTTCCCTCTTTCAGCGATGGAAACCGGGCGAAACTTGGTATCGAGCGCCTTCGGGCGTAGCTCAGGGTCGCGGATCGTAGCTCAATGGGTCGATAAAGCAGAACCTCAAGTCAGCTCCCGTCGGCAGGCCGGCCGTCCTCGTGAAAAAGTCCTCTTCCCAAGTTGCCTGCGGCATCCGATGGTGGAGATGCCAGAGTCACTTGACCATACGCAGATTCCTCCCCTTCGGCATAGGCGCAGAAGCGAGCAGCGACGTCCCCCACTACCACCACCACTACACGCTCGTCCTAGATCTGTGATACGCGCAGATTGAAAGTGACGGGCAGGGCGAGCCGCCTCACGCGCAAGCCTGGAAGTCAGGTACCGCCCAGAGAATCCCCAGCGACTCGTCTCCAAGTCGGCAAACCAGGGACAAGGCTGTTTATGTTTAGCCAGTCGATTTCTCCACGTAGTACCCAAGTTGAGAGCAGAAGACATACGGTAAGGAATCGACGGGAGGTGACGAAGAGCCTAACTCTACCTACCTACCCCATCGAAAGGTTTACCCGGTGACATGACATGCCAACAAGGGGAAAGCGTCAAGTTTTTCAGTGGGAGAATTGCGGAGGCTGACGGTCAAGGAGCTCCGTGGTTTTTCACGTCCCGATTCGGCATCTCTGGCCTTCCTTTGCCACGACGTCGCACTCGCTGGCCGTTGGGGCAGGGGAACATGTGGCAGCAGAGGGTCGGCCTGGCGCTGGCCGTGGGTATTCGCCGTAATGTACTGTTTTAGAGATTTCGGAAATGAGTTCGGAACGATGGGCGGTTGTCGGGAAGGTGAGTGAGCTTCACGTGTTATTCTGAGATGAAGAGCTGGAGATTGAGGGGTGTGTTTTGAGAGATGAGAAGATCGAGGTGGTTGAGTGAGTGAGGGGACTGTGTGAGATGCCCTTCACACAGTAAGACGTATACAGTACGTACGTACTTATTGAACAAACCCGCCGATCAACACGTTGATAACCTCCCTTCTCATTATATTACTACTATCATTCTCGCTATCTTTTCAAGTATGTTCTTAAGGAACACACGTAGGGAAACAGGCAACAGGAGTAGTACTAGTGGTAAAGGTAAAGTTAGTGGTAGAGATAGAGGCAGTGGTAGCAATAGAAGTAAAAGCTGTGGATGTTGAGTAGTAGATCATTCTGTTACCTACCTAGGCCTTCCCTCCTCACGATATCTCATTGGGCATTGTCGTCTTTAGCCATACATCACCTGAATGCTGGCCTGGAGGATGCTTGTCTGTGTGTATATTGGATCTCTACACATAGCCTACAATACTTCCCCCTACGATAAAGGGACACCTCAACCGTAATTAGCCCGAAAACAACTGGAATATCGCGCAACCCTGCTCACAGCCGGACTCCTTTGACTGCCCTGCTCATTAGGCCAGGGCCAGATTATCCCCAGTAAAACGCCTGCCTGCCTGACTGCCTGCAAGAACCGCTGCCTGCGCATCATGTACACAAAGCACTGGTCCACAGCGCACAGTTCTCCTCCTGGGTCATCCGATGCGTCGTTCACACCAGATTATGTCTCTTTCTCTCTCTCGTTTTCGCCCTGCTTTCTAGATGGTACCGACGTCGTCGCCCATAAAATGACAAATGAACAGCTCCATCTTGTTCTCTTATGCCGTTCGGATGACCGTAAGATGCATATTCTTGGTTTGGCGAGGCAGCTTGCCATCCCGCTCGTACAGCAATCCACAGTTTTGGCAGAGTGACTGATTTTCTGTTAGCCCACATGTCTTCTTCATTGCCAGATTGGGAACTCACCCGTGGTCCTGCAGGTCCAGGTCTCACCGCCCACACACTTGAGCCCCAGAGGCAGCAGTGGCAGCATCTCCACGATAAACGCTCCGTGTCCGTCAAGCCGCTTCCTGCACCGTATCCGGATCCCACGTCTGGCGTTCCGCGTCCGCCAGGGGTTCCAGATCGGCCTATCGGGCTCAAACTGCGGAAGCGACGCTTCTTCTTGGACCGCTCGCCTCTGCCCATACGCTCCTCTTCCGGAGCCTCCACCACATTGCCAAATCCAGAGAATGGCACACCGCCCACCAAGCCAGTCGTCGAGCTGAAGCGAGCTGTCTCGCGGCGGAGTCTGCGAATTTGCCGCTCTCTGTCGCCCTCTCGCTTCTCCATCTCTTCCTTGCTGAGGATCTCAACCTTGGGCTCCCAGGGATCGGCCAGATTTTCCGGATCGTAACGCCACCCGGCGTCGGCTCCAGCCGTGGCATCGTTGGGGAACTCGCGCACTCCGTTCCAGCCCATCACCAATCCACCCGCTTCACAGGCCTCTTTCTTGAGGCGCAGTACTGCTTCGTAAATGGAGTGTGTGACGGCGGGGACCCATTCGCCTGTCAATCCAAGGTCTTGGCATGTTTGACTGGCAAAGGCCTCTGGCATACCCGGAGGATGCAGCAGAGACCACTCAAACTTGTCAGTGTACAATGCTGACTGGAGGTTGATGCTGAGGGTGACAATGCATCGGTAGGCGTCGTCGTGGTCATACTCGTCGGAGTCAACGGGAATAGGGCTTGCGTGGGCGGTAACGTCTGGTGCTGATGTCGCGTCCTTGAACCGAGATGGTGTCCCGATGCCGCCGTTCTGCATTGGAGTGTCGGAGCGGCTGATTGCTGCGGCGGGGGTGGGCGTCTCGTCCTGGTTGATCATCGAGCTCGGCTTAGTCGCGTCGTTGATTCCAGAGTTCTGCGACTGCGCGTGGAACAAGGGGTGCAGGGCAACACCGGCATACTCTTCAAGCTGCGTCCGGATCTGCCTGGCGATATCAAGCATCAGGTTGTGACGGTTCGGCAAGTCGAGGTCTTGAACGTATGTTTGCGCAAATTGCTCGGTCGTGATGACCGTCTCGTGGAGGTTCCAGAGGAAGGTATCGCGAAGCCGGTAGGGCGGCGTCATTTCTTGTGCTCGGTATTGCGGGAGTGATGTGTCGACAGTGTGAGGCGCCGATGGGAAGGCGACCTGGGGCAAAAAAGACGGAATATCGAGTTCGATTCGGATGGGAATCAAAGTCAAAGGGAGGTCTGCTTGCGCCGAGTTTTGCTGGTCATTCCGTACTTGACGTCCCTTGCCAAACCAGTCTCTCCAGATGCCCTGTACCTCGACAGGCTCGTCCGTGTCCTTTCCAGCCTTGTCCAGAAGATCCTGGCTGATCGCCGAATCGTCTACTCTTCTGAGACTGCGCAGACCAGTCGGGCGACGACGGCCATTGTCGTCGTCATCATCGATTTCATCGTAGCCGTCCTCTGCATAGTTGATGATGGTTGTGCCACGCTTTGTCACTCGCGAGTTGGTCGTGGCCGGAGCGCTGGCGACGTTTGGGGTCAGGAGGGAATTGTTGTAGGCTCGGATTCGTGGCGCATAGGTAGACAGGAAGGCCTGGGGCTTCGGTCGGGCGTCCATGGTGGGAGACTATGAGACCCAATGGGTCATGGCAGGTTGTCGCAAGACGATGGGCGGAGAAGTGGCTGGGGACACTTCGAGGGAGAGACGAGACGGGACTGCGCGGATTGGGGCAGTCGTTTGGCACGCGCAAACGTGAATTGACGTTTCGTTTATCTCTAGCGACTGACGTTGGGTGCGTGTGGAGCTGTATCGCCGGATGCCTCGTTGCGCGCCGATGGAACTATCCGTCGTGTTGAGGCTGGAAGGGGAGCGCTGCACCGATTGTGAGATGTGGATCGCGTTGGAAATGCATTGAAGAGCAGCAGGGCGCGTCAGAAAAATCACGTCGGCGTTTCCCGACCCAGGTTCAGCTCCAAAAGGGTTTAGCGCATCGAGCCCCACACAGGTACCAATTGGCTCACCGGGTTCACCGAGCTCACCGAGATGTCCGAGCAAGCTACACCGAGCCACCGAAGTTCACCGGTCACTCAACACAAAGACAAGGGATTATATCACAGGGCAGCTGTTCTCGAAAAGAAGGACTTTCAGTATGTCTTTATCAGTACCGTAACAAAGCAATTGTGCCTCGTCCAATGAAATAATGTCTTTGTGCAATCATCACAATGCGACACAGCTCAGTTGTTACGTTGCTGAGGCCCAAGGCACGGAGAATTGGGAATGCCAGAGACCACATCATTGCTTCCGATACATATTCCAAAGAAGTTCTCATTGATATCGATACTTTACACGAAATATATCTCTAACGAATCCTTAGCAACAAACATACAACATAACAATCAAGCCTCAAGACGTTTCCCGAAACGCAGACTTACAAGAAGCAGATCAAGAAGCTGAGGAAGATGGACAGATTCCAACAATCCAGTGGTGGCCGACAGTTGAAAGTCCGATTTGTGCTACAATTCCTCATTCAATGCCCTGATCCACCAGCAGCACGTCGGTCTGCAAGCGACAATGACGAGGACCGGAGAATCAAAGACGGTGCAGCCGAAGAAGAACGCCAGGATCTGGTCCAAATTATCGCAAGCAGTATCCGACAGGTAGATCTACCTACAGCAGTCGGAACCACAGATGGTGCTGGAAACCAACTAGTTGCAAACTCAGATGCTTGGAATGTTTCATTGGACGAGCAAGAGCTCAATATACAAGGGTCTCCGCGATGGCACCTCGCCAGCATCCGTTCTCCGCTCATGCCCATGATCCCGCTGGCATCGGCTCTAATCATATCAATTTGCTTCATTCTCAAAGACTCGAAGAAACTCACTATCTCCTTCAACGAAATCCCCCGCCTTCGAGTGGAAGTCAAGCCCGAGGAGGGAGATTTCACCCTCTCAGAGGTCCGTCGAATTCTCACCTTTCTCTGGTACGCCTCACCGCGTCTAAACGACCTGCATGCAGAATACTGTGGACCGGCCTCACTGTTTGCTCCGGGCCTCGAGTTTGCACGTATTTTCAGCACCGATTCGCACGTTTTCCTTTCTGATGCCGAATGGCGCGGTGAGCCCACCGAGGCGTTCTTCACTCGTGGTCTACCAACTGCTAACAAGGTCAACATGCTCGAACCACCCTCCATCCGCGGGTCAGACATTGAGAACGAAGCAGTCCTCCAGATTACGACCACCAAAAGCTTGAAGGAGATCATGAATGGTACCAAGATCCACGTCAGGGACTGGGAAGGTAGACCAGGAATTTTCTCCAGCGCCTACGACTTTTCCGGGCTCCTCGACAAAGACCCCAAGAAGAGAGTCATAGGATTTTCCCAACACGCCGGCACCTTAGACTCTTATGCAATCGAGAACTGGATCAAGGTATGTCACGGCATCGTCAACTTTTGTCTGAACGAAACTGAGGATCGAGTAGACCGTGTTCTTGCACAGTTGAAGCAACCCATCTCTTCCTTAGGATCACCTGGTTCGTACACAACAACTCAATTTCTCGAAGATATTAACCTCCATGTACAAGCAGCATACTACGAGCCTCTCGGCCGGAACCCTTTCGTTCCGGAACTCGACGCCCACCGCCTTCGCAAACCCACCATCAACCTCGAAGACGAGGAAGACTTGCCACCTTACACCTTTGGGATCGAGCTCGAGTTCCTCGTCCCTTTCACCAACACCAAACACACCGGCAAAGACATCGACGATCAGCGCTGGGTCTACAACCACTTAACCTCATATGTCCTCCCAAGCCCAACCAACCCTCCACCACAGAACGAGCTCGACAAGCTGGCCGACCTGATCGACAAACACCTCGGTACCAATCCCAAAGACGAGCGCGGACAGGCCCACGATGAATCAGCGAAACAACTAGAGACAATGCTCTGCGATGAGGGCTACTTCAGCGCCGCATGGGACACCGTCTTTGACCTCCGAGACGACCATGAGGGCAAAGTCTCCATACCAGGGATACAATCCATCGCAGACGCCGCGGACTGTCATCTTCACTTCTTGGAAGATGTCATCGCGGAATTCCAGTGCTGGTACATTGAGAGAGATCCTAGCCTTTCTGACTGGGCTTCCGGTGAAAAGGGGTATGCCGGGCACACTGGGATGGAGATGTCCAGTCCCGTGTTGCGTGACTCGCCCGAAGATTTCGGCAAGATCGTCGACGTATTGAGGATCCTCCGCGGCGGGCTGAGACCGATGCTGGACATCAGCTGTGGTCTACACGTCCACGTGGGTAGTGTTCGCAAGTTTTCTCTCCGTAGCTTGAAACGTATCGCCACGTTGTTTATGATTGCTGACCCGATTCTATATACTCTCGTCCACCCTTCCAGACAATGGAATCCCATGACGCTGCCTCTCCACCTCGATGCAGTTGTCGCAAAGGCGGACGGTTTACCCGACTACACCGCAGCGTTTGATTTCGAGGACGCAGATAACAAGTCACAGCACAACCCCCTCCAGGTAGTCATGGCCAAGGTGCTGTTGGACTTGGAGGCCAACGTTCCCATGAACGACTTGCCCCGGAAGCTGCGGGGTCAGCTGGCCAAGCTCTGGGCTACAGACAGTCTATCTGTTCTTCTAAGTCAGCTTGCCCCGTTTCGTGGGTGCAAGGGCGGCACCGCCTTCGGCACCCTCGGTTGGGACTTTTCGAAGCCGAGCAATGACCCACGTATAAAGGGCACCATCGAGTTCAGAATGCTCGAGGGCACGCTTGACCCGGTGCTGATCACGCACTGGACCAAGCTGCTTCTCAGGATTGTGGAAATAGGGGACGCTGCGACAACGAAGGAGTACTTCCAGACACTTGCTACCCTCGCCGAAGAGCGGGAAAGTGCGGAAGAGAAGCTTGCTGCGTTGTTGGGTGCTCTTGGCCTCGAGAAGCACCTGCCGTTCTGGAGCAAGATCTTGCAGAAGAATCAAGCTATAGACGACGACTTGGAGGATAACGAGTATGGGCGGAGTATCATGCCCGAGGACTGGGAGTTGCCCATATATCGAGAGAAGGAAGGTAATAGGCAGGTGTTTGAACGTAATTGGTATGAGCGGAACGTTGTCAGACTCCCAGAGCTTGACAACGATGTTTGGGACAAGATCAGAGACATCGTTTGAATAGATAGAAACTTGCAGATAGATGCGATCTGGCAATAACATAGAAGGACTCAAGTGTACCCTGAATAGAGACGGGCCTGTTCCAAAACCACATCTTCGTCGTGCCTAGCCTTCCCAGACAGTGGTCTCTCCTCGGAGATCTCGCTACCACAAGCAAACAGTGCAGACTGCCATATCACATAGTTTGCTCCCATCAACATAATTGCTATGCTGAATGCTGTTTCAAACGCTTTTGCATGTAAGGAGTCCATGGTTGCTCAACACGGCCGCCCAAATCCTCGAACCTCCACACTCAAACCATCCAGCACTCACAGAACAGCCACTGTGCTACACCTTCCACCCACCTGCTTAAATCAAATCGTCCCTTCCGCAACCGTTCCTTCTTCTTATTGAAAATGAGGCGGTTTTGCTAGGCAACAAAGGGAGGGCTGTGCGGTTGTGGATTACACTGTGAGTCTGGCCCACACAGCTCGAGGAAGCAGGTGCGTACAGGCAGGATGAAGAGGCCACATCAACAATCCGTGCGAAATAGTTGTGATTCGACTTTGCAATCGCGAGATATCATCATTGAAAATCGCCTGGGACACGTTTTACAAGAGCCAAAAAGAGTCGGCGATTGGGTGGTGTTGTGTTTGTAGGGAGCTCCAGTGGATGGGAGCCACCGAGTCTAAGGCAAGGGCCCATCACCACAGCTCATGACAGCTCTCACAGAACGTAAAGCTGGCATCTACTGATACTACTGTATAATTGATATGTTGCACAGGCATGAGAAACTGCACGTTTGTGCGGGGTGTCTTTGTTGCTGACCACGTCTGGGGATCACCTTGAGTGCATACGCAGTGTGACCATGCTCCTGCCCACAAAGCTTGGCTTCACTGAGAATCCACACTTCAGATAAATTCCACCGGATTTGAATCACGTGCTTTCAATTCCATGATATTCAGAAGTTGCCAAGGGAGGAAGGGACGTTCTTGCAGCTCAGGTAGCTGTCAAGCAGCAACCGAGACCATGGTCGTTCACCACTCTGGCCTTTACCCTCTCTTCTGGCCCAGATGTTGTGCTTCGGGGAAGATTCCGAGATGGCTTGTCATGGTGCTTCATCTAGATTGCTGTACTGTCAGGTCAGCTCTACATCATTGGTCTCTCCATGTTGTGTCGCCCACCCAGTCCTCCATGTGTGCCCCAGGGGAGATGTGCCAGTTTCCCCTGAAAGGCTGTAACTTCTGCGTTCAAGTCTTCAGGTATCACCACCATCGTGAGAATCTCGGAATTTCTGCCTCCCACCGTTACCTGCCACCATCATATCATCTCTGAATGGGAAGGATAGCCCGGTCAAGAGGAGGCCGACGATTCTGCAACCAACTTGATTCCTTCCGAATCGTTCTTGCCGCCAGGACGCCTTGGAATTCTCTTCCAGACGAGAAGCTTGCTCAACGGAAGGTACAAGACTTTGGACTCCTTCTGCTTCTCGAGCCCTCCCTCCTCCGACCCTTATATAAACCCCCTCACTCTCCCACCCACAACCCTCTCTTCTTCTTCTTCTTCTTCCCACACACACACTTCCATCACTCTTCTTCGTTGATACCCAACTTCAAAGACTGCGTCTTTTCTATTTCAGTTCAACTTCCAATCCAACACTGTCTCTTTCAGGCTTCACATTCACTTCAATTCACACACACACACACACACACACATAACATACACTTCACTTTCCATCTCCCACATTCCCCACACAACAGTCAACATGCTCAGCGTCAAGACTCTCTTCACTGGCGTTTCAGTCGGCCTCACTGCCGTCGGCATCGTCCACGCTGCTCCTGGCCTTCTCAGTGGCGACGAGAACCGCGCCCTTTCCATGCTCAACACTGCTCGTTCCGAGGCAGGTGTCCCTGCCATTCTTTGGGACAACAAGCTCGTGCAGGACGCCGACCTCTGGGTGACTGCGCTCGCCGCTCAGGGCTACATTGGCCGTGCTCCTGCTCATCAGCGTGATGGCGCTGGCGAGGTCATTGCCTACTTCAGCTCTGTGGCCAAGGACAGCGTCCAGGTCACCAACCCTCTTGCCTCGGCGGTCAAGCTTTGGCTCAGCTTCAAGGATATGAACAATTTCCAGACCACCGTTGAGAACTACTACGAGACTTTCAGCACCACTGGTATGTTTTTACTTCACCTACTCACCTCCCTTGAGTTTGTCTAACATTTTTCTGCAGAGCAGCTTCTCTCCGAGAAGGCGACTCACATCGGTTGCTCTACCCGCCTGGGCAGAAAGGATGGCGCTCCGGACCCTCTCACCTCCTTCACCGTCTGCCGTGTCTTCAAGGACGTTGAGTAAGTTGCCTTGTCTTTTTTCTTCTTGCCTAACTCTCCTGCAGATGCTAACACTGGTTCGTTCCAGGCCCCCTGCCGTCATGGCTCGTCAAGATCTCAGCCCCGGTTCCTTCCAGGGCGACATCACCTTCTTCAACCCTGGTCTTGGCGCCTGTGGCTGGACTGACAACGACAACTCCATGATCGTTGCCATCTCCCACATCAAGATGGGTTCCCAGTCCAATGGAAACCCCCTCTGTGGTAAGATTGTCCGCATTCAGACCGAGGGCAAGTCTGTCGACGTCAAGGTGACTGACAAGTGCATGGGTTGCGCTGAGAACGACATTGACGTCAGCCCTGCCGTCTTCAAGGCCCTCCTGGGTGACCTTGGCCGCGGCCGCGTCAGCGGTGTGACCTGGACTCTTGTCTAGGTCTGCCTTTCTATTCAACAACATTTCTCACTGCCCAACATGGATTGGGATTTCGGGAGGTACATTGACATTCATCAAGAAGACTGCATATGTTGGGGGAGATAAGGACATGGCATGGTTATACCGTGAGGGGGCGGGCACCTTAGTCTAGATATCTCCACAATGTAGCAAAGAATCATTTGCACTTGTTTGTTCCTGGTGATGATTGTCTGTGTTTCTTTCTCATGTGACCACCTACTCGGTACTTCCCTTGCTGCTGTCTGGCGTCTCGTCATGAAGCTATCATGCCAACTCCCTCGATCCGTTGTCTTCCCTTGCTTGGCCAATGAACGTTGAGATTTGGTAAAGGTTCCATGGACAGTAGCTGCCTAGCCTTGCTGCATGCTCGAGTCATCACATGAGATATCGGGAGTAGTCATCATCGACCTCTTTGTCGTCATCAATCATGGGCATTCATTTCATCTATATATCTTCCTCGGCCAGGAGTCTCTCCAGCCACATGACCCATCATGATGCAAATAGATACTCTTCCGAGTGTCAAATACCCAGAAGACCACCCCAAAATCATGCAAGAAAGCAAACAAGCCGCCCAGCATCAAGGATCATAACTACACGTACAACATACTCGGACCAAACTTTACACCGCAACAGTGTTCCGTTGCCGGATACTCTGCGACCTCAAAAACGAAATCTGACCTCTCCGCACAGTCATATCCCCACGCGGAGACCTCATATCGTCTTTGTCTTGTGACATGCTCGGCGACAGCTCAAGCGTGTTACTCCCATATAAATCACTCGCCGACGGCGCGGGCCGCTCATCCCGCCTCGCAGACAAGTACAAGAAATCCCACCAAAACGAATGCTCCAAATCCCTCGGCTTCCCATCAGCAGTCCAATACCGCTCCTCCGACAACTCCCGCGACAGGTGCCTTCGGAAGTACCGGTCCTGGTTCACCCACCACGCGCGCCACGCGACCAGAATTCCAATCGTTAAGGGGATCACGGTGGCCCAGTAGACCCAGAAGAGGTGGCTTAGCACGGGGATGGGATCTTTGGGGTTCGTGGAGGTGCCGTCTCCGTTGTCGCTGCTGTCTGCGTCTTCGCCCGAGGCTTGCCAGTCGAACATGGACATGCCGAAGAGGGTGCCGAGGAATTCGCCGGGGAGGAAGACTGCTGTTATTACAGCGAGGGCTTTCATTGAGGAGGAGTCGCGGGAGGAGGCGACGGCCATGCGGGCGTTGAGGACGTTGTCTTCTTGGGCCATTTTACTGTAGATCTGGGTCATGTGTTAGCTTTGGGAAACACGGGGTCAGGCGGCAGATGATGCTTACGATATCGATCTGAGCGCGGCATCGGGCCTCAGACATGCGGCGATCCGTCTCGAGACCCATGCACATCCGTTGTAATCCTTCGAGGTACTGTCGAATCTCATGCCAATGGTTACCGAGCGGATCAGCCAATGGATCAGGAGCCTTTGGCAGGGACCGCCTCCTTGTACTCGCAGAAGACCGCGACGGCGGCCCCGTAGGCGGCTCGTCAGGCTGAACCTGCTGGTCCTGCTCATCTCTCTGATCGGCATCCGTCTGCCGTATATGGAAATCATCCAGCCGGATCTTGAGTTCCCCCGTCGACATGCGCTCCGCGAGCTCATCACCGGCCGACAGCATCAGCTTGACCACCCTCTCCATCCAGCGAACCGTATCGAGCAACTTAATCGACTCCTTGAGCACATCATGCGCACTCTTCATCAAATTCGCCATACTCATCGGCCCCGCAATCTGCGGCGTCTTCTCATTATGCGACGCCGCCGCCGTCGAAGAAGCAAACGTCAGCCTCCTTATGAGCTTCGACCTCTTCTCGCGCTCCATTTCGAACGCTTCGAAGCCGGCGATGGAGCTGACCTGCCACTCGAGGGCCTTGACGTGGTTGATGTTCTCCATGACGGCCTCTTCGGTGCGCATGAATTGCACCTGGAGGAGGACGACGGGGGTGATGAAGGGGTGGGCCCAGTGGGCGCGGCATGCCTCGAGGCGCTGGTCGTATTCGTCTAGGTTCTCGAGGGAGTGCTGGCGCGGATGGTAGGATTGGCGGACGAGGACGGAGGAGGTGCGGGAGCGGACGTCGTAGGTTAGGGAGAGGAAGTCGTAGGGGGTTCTTGGGTTTTTGGAGAAGGAAAGGATGAGGCCTGGCCTGGATGTCAGTGTGGCGTCCTTGTGGGTGAGGTGAGTTGAAGTTGAGGTACTCACTCAGCTTGGAGCGGTCGAGGGACCAGAAGCGGGATTCGTTTGTGACGCGGCGGGAGTATTGGAGGGTAGCGGGGTGTAGGTCCATTGCGTCGAGGTCCTTTGGGGTCATGGTGATGCCGTCTTCTCGACGGTCAAAGGACTTGTTGCGGCGGAAGCAGATACTGTTGCTGTTAGCCTCTGTCTGAGATGAAGCTGGGAATATGAGTGAACTCACACTCGTCGAACCCGTCCATCTAGCACCAACTCTGGATGCCGCGCTGGCTCTTGTGTGAATGCTCCCTGTTAAGACGTGAGTTTCTTGTACAATAGCCTCAATTGGGTCATATCAGGGGGACTCACATTATGATCAACCGAGTACCCATGACGAAATGCTAAATCAAGCGTCTGATGACCAGGCACCTCCTCCTTATGCTGCAGCTGGAAACTGATATCCTCATCCTCCTCTAGTCCCGTCTTGGCGCCCGAGGGAATGCCATTGTCCTTCTTGAAGACGACATACTCGTCGTACTCGACCTTGGAGACGGATTTGCCGTCCGAGACGAGGATGTCGTCGCGTAAGGCTAGAGTGTCGAAGCGGAATAGGTCGGACGAGTCGAGGCCTTGGTAGCGGGCCATCAGGGCGTTTTGGGGATTGTAGTGAGCTGGGCGGTGTTTGACATGGCCAGGTTCGGTGTTGGCAGATTGAATTCGTGAGTGAATTGCCTTGGTGAGTGAGGCTTATTCTGTAGGTGAATGAGGTGAGAGTCGGTGAGAGTGAGTGTGAGAAGGGAAGTGAGTGAGATAATCATCCACCACACCCCTGCTCTCTCCCATCAATGAGGAACATGTTTTTTCTCTCTTTCCCGCCGGCCAGGTTGCCTTGCCGATCTTGGCGGATGGTCGCAGTCGGGTGGTTGGTGATTTTGGTGGGCCTCAATCGCGGGGCGTTCGCCGCTGTGCCGCTGATGCTGAGGCTTCAGGCTACGGGGCCACAGGCTACAGCACCCGGAGCCATCCTTCAACGGCGGCCCCCTCGCTAAGGTCCCTCAAAGTGTCGTGATTGTTGCCCCCCGTGGCCCCCTGGTCCAGTGACATGCATCGCTAAAGTTTGCCTCGCCTCAGCCACCATTCAATTCCCCCAGACGGCCTCATTATGGGTCTTGGCGGGCATCCTTGGCGAGTCTTCTGTCCGGGGTCTCGCTGTAGTGGTTGCCGGGCAACATTAGGTTGGTATGAAGCCTGGAGACTTCCACCGTTTGTTACCCCAAACAGCTGCGTCTTTTCTCCTTCAACTTTCAGAGTAACCCTCTTCATCTTAGTTTCAAGTCATTTGAGCACTTCGTAAACACATCAAGTTTCGATTAACCACGGATCACGGTTGTCTTTCGCTAATCTAAAACAGTTAGCTTCTCCCGGAACCATGGGACGCCTGTTCCGGCAGCTCGGCACGGCCCAACCACCGAGTTACCTCAACCCCCGGTTTATCCATCCACTATCGGCCCTGTCACCGCCGATTCTCCTCACCACCGGCGCCGATATCCGTCTTCTTCTCCACTGGCTCCTCCACCGGCCCCTGTGCTTCTTCGGGTGAGGCCGGCTGTGGCTTCGGTGCGTCTTTCCGCAGCTTGAAGCCGCCGTTCCATCCAATCCAGCTCTTCTCCCGTGGACCCTTGAGCATGGTGAGGATCAACGATAACCCGATGAATCCGACTGAGAGATGTTAGAAAACCACAGCAACAACGAGGCCGGGGAAAAAAAATACGTACTCGAGGTGCCCGCGCTGTACTTCCACCCGCCTTGCGCATATAGCCTGTTACCCACCGCCGTACCGGTCAGCTGCCCACAGAACACGCAAACCATGTACGCCGTGTTAACCCGGTTCCTAGCCTTGGGGTTGATGGTATAAATGGCCGTCCGGTTCGCAGTCTGCGCAGTCTGAATACCCATATCGATGCAAATAGCCTGGATCACGGGCCCAGCAACGGTAAAGGTACCCGTGAAGGCACCAATGATACACCCGATCAAGATAACAGTCTGTCCAAGCACAGAAGACAGCCACGGCACATATCGATCCATGATCAACCGCCCATACACCGGCCCACCACAAATCGCCGCGATCCCAATCAGCGAAAACAACCCGATCGTAATAGACGGGTACTCATACGGCGGCGAAGCCAGCAGAAACGTCAACGTCGTCCAGAAAGACGTAAAGATACAACTGATAAAGAACCCAATCAGACAAGCCTGCACCAATATCGGCTCCGTAAACAACATCGTCACGATAGTCCACAGGGCGCGGAAGTAGTTCAGCCCATCCGGGTTCGTCGACGGGTAATCCGGTACGAAGAAGAAGAGGAGGACCAACAACAAATTCTGCGCGCCAAAGGAGAACCAGTAGATGTTGCGCCAGGATGTGTAGTTTGCCACGATACCCGAGAGAAGACGTGCGATGAGCATGCCGAGCATTAGGCCTGATGTTGTTATGGAGAGGGAGCTTGCTTTTCGTTCGGGGGGAGCCATGTCTGCTACCAAGGGGAGCATGAGTTGTGGTGTTACTGTGGTGGCGCCGACGATGAAGGACAGGCCTAGGAAGGCTTGGAAGGAGTTTGTTAGGCATAGGCCGAGCCACTGGGGTGTGTTAGGATGATGTGATTCGTAAGAAGTCTTTGTGTTGGGTGGCTCACCAGCATGGCTGTCACCCAGATAAGGGCCAAGATGAACGGCCGTCGTCGAAGCATGTCGCCCAGAGGGCAGATGAAGAGCAACCCCGCTGCGTACCCGGCCTGCATCAGCGTCGCTACCGATGATGCCCTCTCGAAGCTGACATTGAACGTCTCTGCGATCCTATTGAGGACTGGTTGGTTGTAGTAGAGATTGGCGACGGTGAATGTCGCAGCCTATTTCGGTCAGCATCTCATTCCATCGTGAGTGTGATTAAAGGTAACTTACAACTGCGAACAAGAAGTTGAGACCGAGCGTGAATTGGGGAGGATTCCTGGGATCATATCGCATCTTCCTTGGCGTCCAGGTAAGAAATCCCACCGTCGCGCCAATAATCCCTTTGCGCCCATCTTTCTTGCCGGCATCTCGATGCGATTCGCAGTCCGAATTCGAAGGTGACGGTGAAGGCGACCTCGTCTCATTACCTCCGCCCGCGGATAACCGCTTCTCGTCGTCGTGAAAGCCGCCATCCCGGGCAGAGTTCAGGGCTGAATTCCGTATTACCTCCTGCGGCATGGAAACTTCTTTTCCTTCCGCAGCCACCACCGCCGCCTCGCCGGGCACTGCCGTTGCGCCTGCGCCTGTGGGCGTTGAGCCCATGTCCTTGTTGCTGGCGTCCGTGTCACCTCTGCTGCGTTCAGCAGAGTTTCGCTTCTCCAACATCGGTTCCCCTCTGTATTGACTCTCCAAGTGTGATCCGATTACCTCTCTTTCCCCTTCAAGTTGAAGTAGGCATGCGAAAGAGTACTTTAATGAAGTCAAGAATTTCCAGATATTGTTTATCCGCTTGTTAGCGAGACGCTTCTTAGCGTGCGGGACTCCGTTGGGGCTAGTTGATTAGAAATGATGAAGTCATTGCGGTGAGTTGGCAATCTCGAGAGTCGCTGTTTCTCAAGTCTCGATAAACCACCAGGACCCTATTCTCTGAGTACAAAGTTAATTCAAGTCGTAAACTCCATGTTCTCCAACGACGTAGTAGTGATGAAAGAAGAGGTTTCCGACAACTCACCAAATGGCAATTCGGAACCTCGTCTATGACGCAACTCATGGTCGCTTAAAGCATTTACCGAGACTCGATTCCGGGGGATTGTCGCGGAGATAAGCACTCCATTGGATGGCGCGAGGCCGGGGCGGTGTCCTATCATCGTCGACTACGCCAACTAAGACTCAAGTAAGCTTGTTCGGCCGGCAACGACTCGGCGTGGGGGGGGGGGGTTATTGGTGAGGTGGAGCGGCTTCAGTACCGGGACCTGTTCCGATTATCGGCTTTTGAGACATGAGCCGGGCCGTTGGACCTGTAATTTTTATGGTGGTTACCCGGGATAGGATGGAGGGTGAGAGGGTGCGCGATAGACTTGGAGGAAAAGTGTGTGGCATGGTGCTCTGCACTGGCTGTGCAGAGGTGGAAAGTTTGCAGTATCTCCAAAACTCGTATAAAATTGCACCTAAATGGGTTGATTATCATGGAAAATGAACAGAAAGAGTGGAAGGAGAATTAAAATAGGCAAAAATGCAAAATAAATAGCACAACCTGGTTTCGATCCAGGGACCTCTGGGTTATGAGCCCAGCGCTCTACCCCTGAGCTATTGTGCTTCCTGATGAAAAGTTGCCGAAAGTTTGTGCACTCTGTACCCTAGCGCCGAGGCCGCGCAGACCGCCCGCTTCAGCAACCATCCACGATTTTCTCCACCAAGCAAAACAAACCCAATGAAGGCGCATGAACACCCTCCAAAGGCGTGAACTAATCCCGATAAGTCTTATCGGTAAATTCTAGTTTTATCTGGTGTTGAAGCCCGCGGCATCCAGCAAGCATGAGCTAACGCAAAGTGGAACTTCGCCGGCATTGTGTCTTTGAGGGAGGTTGTTTTTCCTTCTTCTTACCGATGCCGTGTAAGTGAAATAAAGTACATAAATAGACCGTGGTATAAGTCTTGCCGATGATTCGAAGTATTGTCTGTGGTTTTAGGAGAACTGTCCATCTTTTATGTTTGGCCAAGTAATGTTCCGATATCTCTTGATGTTGGTATCACAGGCGTGATACATTTCCTCATGAGGGTGTATCTTCGGCAATAATCACGTCGATGTCCGTGATAATTGCTGTTGTTGTTCTTCTTCCTATTTACATTGTGGGCAGGGGCCGATCGAAGTAGGTGGGGACGGCCTGGGTGGTTGTCCCACCTTAACCGGCCGTGATGACTAAGCCGGTTGTCCCACTTCGCCCAGGGCAGGCGCCAGCCAGCCCACGATACCTGCCCATTGCTCCTTATCAGCCTTGCCGTTCCGACAATATAGCTTCCCTAAAGCTATCCCTGCCTACGATACTATTATTAGTTCCGCAGCCTCAACTTCTGCAAACATACCTCACTACGACTAGCTGGCCGTAACAGTAGATTATAAATATAAAGGGGTCCGTACGGTTAAATGTGGTAGAATATCCGGGCGCTAGCCCGGATCCACTAATCGGGTCCAGCCCGTAATAGCATGGAGCTGCAAAGCTTCGTCGAATATCTTGCGGAGCCCTTTGCGAAGCTTTTCACACTTGGCTTGGTAGTTGGAGCTGGCCTTGGGAATGAATTTGGAGAAGGCCGTGAACTCTTTGGAGATGACTTCTAGCAACTCTGTTTCATCGACGCCAATCATCTGCTCGATCATTTGTCCGGTCTCGGCTTCCCAATGTAGAAGGTCATTAGGTTCTCTTCCCTTCTCGCGGCATACCACTGTCATTCGCAGTTGTTAGTCACAGTGTTCATCCTTTGGGAGGTGGCATGGTATTGATGCTTACTCAGAAATCTTTTGAAGCAAGTCATGAAGCACATTCCGACGGTGCCGCCCCAGCTCTTTCCAAAGTGGCCGCGCGGGCCAGGCTCAAAGACTCTTCCAATGACGGCTTTCCAGATGTAATGTTGGATAACGAAAGGCCGCATGTCCTCATCCTGTAGCTGTTTGATATGTTCGGGGTGGATAGAACTAAGGACGCAGGAATTATCAATGCCGCGTGTGTCCTCGAGATCTTCCTGCGTAGGGCAGGCAATGAGAATGTTGGAAGCAATGTTATTGATGGTGTATTTCAGTCTTGCCCACGCGGACTGGATCGAGTCGTCCGAGACCTTTCTCGAATTGGCAAATGGCTGAGTATTTGATTTCGCGACCTCAAGTTCCACGATTCGGGACTCGTAACTCGTAATCTGCGCCGCAAGCGCTTCGTTATGATGCTTGAGATTGTTCGTGGTATCTCGATGATCCGACTCTTTCTCGGCCAGCTTAAACTTAGCATCGGCGGCCTCTCGAAGCGCCAACGCTAGCTTCACTTCCGTATCGGATGCTTCGTCTGTTGTCTTGACTAGGGTCTCCTTGAGACATTTCACGTCTTTCTCGTGCTCGTTTAATGTTTTCTCACGTTCCTGGAGGCGTTCTTGAAGGTTCCTAATGCGCTGTGCTTGGAGTGCAACCTTTGCCTTGCCCATGACAAAGAAGGTGTGCTTTTGGTGGATAGCCACCGAACCGCTGAGCCGAACATTCTGTTTCTCCCAGTGGAAGACTTCCAGGTTCTCGCTGAAAAAGCTTTTGCGTACTCTTCGAAAAAGATTGAGACGCGGGAGGGAGGGCGCTTGATTCACCTGGGAGGATATGACCATCTGCTCGTGGGGAATGTCGATGTCCGCTGATGGCGAAGTCTTCGCTTCACCTGTGTCATCTTCTGGCATGCTCGTGGGAGAGCCTGCTTTAGTGTCCTCCATGATCATAGAACTTTCCTGGATGAAAATTAGAATCTAAGAGAAACCATTTACAGAAGTCTGCGTGTTTGATGCAGCTTACCTGTGGAGGCTCAGTCATGATTCGGCCGAGCAACTTGGTTTATCTCTCGGCGATGTGAGGAATCTTCGCGCAAATGAGCGAGCTTGTTTGAGTTGTAGGAGGGTTGCTGTATGAGAAAGGCACAGAGTCAATGAGAGAATATTGTATAAGCTGAGGTAGAGGTAAGAACGGGTACTAAGGTGAAGTAGGGGAAATTTTGCGCCTTCCTCCTTCAATTGGCACAGTGAGGTAGGCGCGCTTTCCTGCTTAGCCTGCTTTCTCTCAGACCTTTGGTAGAAATTTTGAGCTTGCCAACATACAATTTTCTAATCTTCTTTCATGAGGGCATGGCTTACCGCGGAAAGTTCCTTCCTTTGCTTTTGAAGCCAGGTGCCTTCCTTTTTTAATTGCCCTGTGACCTAAGTGAGGCGAGGTAGCCACGGTGCACTAATTTCTCTTGGCCGTACTCCTGGGGGAAATATCTACTTCACCTTCGCAGCTCAACATCTCACCGCTCTCTCTCATCACACACTTCTCAAACTTCTCTTGCTTCAACTTACCATTCTCACCAATCTCATCAAAGTTTGTAGTACGTGTTCCTCTCTGAATTTTCTTTCACCTCGCTTGGAATTGTCACTCATTCTCTTTCCTCTTTTTTCATCATTCCCATATCTCCGCAGGAGCTCACCACCGTTTCCCCCCATTTTCATCATCTTTTTTTCCTACACTGACGAAGTTCATCCAGGATACCAATATACAGAAGCTTTCGGCGGGAAAGTACAGCCCACCATGGTGAGAACTCGAATCTCCGAAGAAGATGAAAAGGCCATCATCATCGGCATAGACTTTGGCACGACGTAAGAATACCAAACCACTATTTTTCCCCCTCCTTAACCTTCATGGACTATCTGCTAATTACTCGAAAGCTTATCTGGCGTCAGCTGGGCGTACTCCGGTCAGCCCGACAACATCGAGGTCATCAGCCGCTGGGAGTCCAAGATCAACCTCAACTCCGACAAAGAAAAAGTGCCCTCGTCAATTCTTTTCCGAGGAAAACGCGGTAACACTTCTTGGGGATATGCCATTCCCAACGATGGAAAGCAGGAGCCATTGAAGTGGTTCAAGCTCTTGCTCGTTGACGAGCGTGACCTCCCCGAGAACATCCAGGATTCTAGCCAGATTGCTACCGCCAGAAGACTGGCTAAGAGCGCGAACAAAGAGCCGGTCAAGATCATAAGTGCAATTTATGGAACCATACCATAGAGTGCATTGTCAGCACAGTTGGCGATGCCATGGTTAAGATGTGTCGATTTCACGTCGTTATCACTCTTCCGGCAATTTGGCCGGATTACGCCAAAGCCAGAATGCGCAGAGCTGCCGAAGATGCTGGCTTGCTGAAGCCCCGTCCAGCTGGAGAGACGAGCTTGTCCTTCATCTCGGAGCCCGAAGCGGCGGCTCTAGCTACAATGAAGGACTTGTCGAAGATGCCCACCGCCCAGGTCTGTGAACTGTTCAAATTTCGAGCGATGTGTCACTGACTAGTTACTTCCCAGGTTGGAAATCACATCGTTGTGTGTGATGCTGGTGGCGGTACCGTCGACCTCATCACCTATGAGATCCTGAGCTTGGATCCCTTCATCGTTCGAGAGGCAGTTCAAAGTGACGGCGACCTCTGTGGCGGCGTCTTCCTTGATGAAGCATTTGTCAACATGCTTCAGGAGAAGGTTACTCCCCAAGCTTGGAACAACATTCCCAAAGACGAGGTCAGGAAGCTTTTGAATGACGATTGGGAGCATTGCATCAAGCCCTACTTCAAGAACCAGGACGACGACTGGCACATCAATCTTCCCCCCGAGTGTCGCGTTCCTGGAACTCAACAGCGAGGCATGAAGCGCAAGCGCCACCTCATCCTTGATCAGGAGGACCTGCTCAAGGTCTTTGACCCCATCGTCAACCAGACCATCTCACTGGTCGAGAAGCAGATCGAAGCTGTTATGATCAAGACGGAGTCAAAGCCCAAGGTGAGAAGCACTGCCTCCGATCAATGGCAAACGACTAACATTGGGTGTGAAAGCAAATCATTCTTGTCGGGGGTTTCGGCAGATGCCCGTATCTACGAAGCCGCCTCAAGGAAGAAGTTGGAAACAGCATCGAGATTCTTGAGGGCCATGGCGCCAAGCCGTAGGTTTCTTTCTCAGATCTTCTTAGCGGATGCTAACCTGAATCAGGTGGACCGCGATCTGTCGGGGCGCCACCATTCACGGACTGACGCGCCGCAACCTCGCACCTGGTCTCGCAGTCGAGATCGAGTCCAGAGTCTCTCGCATGAGCTACGGTACCTGTTGCACGATGGATTATGATCCCGAGGAACATAAAGAGAGCGAAAGGTATTGGTGCGAAGATGAGCTCGAATGGAAGGTCGATACCTGCATGGAGTGCTTGAGATCCAGGAGGTAGGCAGGATACACGATATACGAACCCATTGGTCTCCTGGGCACCAAGGTATTAAAGGAAACGAAGAAGCAGACAGCCTAGCTAAGGAGGGCACAACCCTACTAGTCCCAAGGGGACAGCTAGCAACTCTTTCAGGGATCAAACGGCTTGCTAAGGAGCGTATACGTCGCCAATACAGAAAATGGTGGAAACGGGAGGCAACATCCTGCTATACCCAGCTAGGACTCAAGGCCACCCTCGCTTGCGCTCCCGAACTAGCCCTGCCGCAGGCTATCCTTCATCATCTCCTAGCAGCCCGATCAGGCCATGGAGACTTCGAACAATACCACCAACGCTTTAACCATACAGAAGCACTACTTACCTGCTCCTGCGGGGAGGCAAAGGCGGTAGACCATCTAGTCTACTGCCAAAAGACCCTAGTGAGGAGGCAACAGTGGCCTACCCTCCACCCTTCTAGCCCACTCGATCCTATAGGACCTATAGGATCTCTTGAGCGGTACTATAAGGGGTTAATCACGGATCCTATTGGCTTCCAGGCCTTTCTCCGCGTGACAGACTTCTTTCAGAAGATCTGCCCGCGGTACTAAGGACTAGGTCTTGACCTAGGCCCGACTTACGAATTTCTCCTCCTAGAGGGACAGACGGTAACAACGGAACTAGGGAACCAGCGGGAACTAGGGACGGATAGAACAGACAGTGGCCCACGGGCAAGATTTGGAGGACGTTAGGAAAAGGCGTGTACTATAGAGTATATAGCTCGAGCCTACGGCCCTCCACGCCATATACCCTTCGGGAGGTCTGCCGCAAGGGCGGCTGCGCCTTTGCCGCTACGGCGTTAAATAGAACAAAAACAAAACCAAAAAAAAAAAACCTGCATGGAGTGGTTTCTTGAGCGGGTACGTTCAATGTTACCGCCCTGTTTCTATGCAAGGAGTTCTCTGACAATTTTGATAGGGAACCAATGTCTCGTCCGCTGATCCAGTCACAAAGTCGTACTACCGTCTTTGGGAGTCAGTCCCCAGCCAGGTCGACAGAACGATCTATTCCAGCGAGGCGTGGCCCCCTCCGAAGAGATTGGACCACCGCGTCAATGAGCTGTGCACCATTACTTGGAAGAAGAAGATGAACTTCGCATCCCTTCCTAGCTTCACCAATCCCATGGGCAAAGTGTTCGCCAAGATCACTTACGATGTGGAGATGACCTGCTCCGGAAAGAGCGTGGACTTCACTGTCGTCCATGATGGCAAGCAGGTGGCAGCTAAGAATTTCGAGGTGGTCTTCAAGTCCGAGGACGATGAGTAACTGAATGGCTTGCGAACTCTGGGGATAGGAAAATGGATGTTTGCAGATCAAAAAGGCTTGAGGAACGGAATGATTGGCTTCTATTGCATAGGGAGACAGGGATGGCAAGTGACACAAAGGCTGTAAGCCTCTAGAACCGCTGAGAAAAGCCGAGTTCATTCCTAAAAGGGCAATAGAAAGTCAAAGCTAATAATAGAACTTCACCTGCATCATGATTTATACGTCTCTATCTTAGCGCTCCTTACATGCTGTTCGTGAACTGGCTGCTGACAAGCTTATCTCAGCCTCAACGAGCGCAATTCTCTCATTGGGCCACGACATCAAGAAGCCTCACATACGTGCCTTCGGGACGTCGAGACCTCTACGGAAGCGCGTCTGATACGTCAAATCATGCTCAGTATCTTTCAAGTCAACGACCGTGGCGCTCATGGCCTGCAACCCGTCAGCTTGGGCTCGCGGAAGCTTATCAAAAACATCACCTGCTTGACCGGTCATCGTGTCACGTCAGCAGACGGCCAATCAGACGGCGGTGCGAGTGACGGTGGTGAGATTGGGAATTGCCAGAAACCCGGGACTTTGGACCACCCTCATGCATGGCCCGTATGGTGAGCTTTGTATGCATCCTTCGTCAATGTCCAAAAGTTGGTGAGGTTGCGGTGAGAGTTGGTACCGGTTCAAAGAAGTTGTCTTACGGACCGACTATCCGCGCGCCTTTGTGTAAGCTGAGATGTTTTCCTAGCGGCATGGACCGCAATCTCAAAGACGCGTATAGCAGGAATCAAACGGATTGTTTTCGAGCTGGGCTGTCTTTGCTGCTGCCTGCGACTTGATGCCAGACAGTCTTGGCGGGTAAGCTGGTAAGCTCGCTGACTCCAAGAGACAGCTTTGATGTGCTGCAGCTGTATGCAGAGCTTATACGCTGACTCTAATATGCGACTTACGAGATTACTGAGGCCATTGGCCTAGGCAGCTCGAGTTCAGCTTATGGCTTGCTGGCATATGAGCCTGAGAGGGGGACAGTAGAGGAGGTATTTGAGCAGTCGTGAATCAGGGCTACAATGAGTGAGTTTATGATATCTCGCGCTTGAAGGCTACGCACCCAGACCTTTCAGACGAGAACCCTCAATAACATGACGGCCAAGACTGAGACCCAGCCCCAAACAGGAGGCCCCTTGGAGAAGGTCGAGCCCGACTCCTCCTCCACCAAGGGCCCTATCTCAGGGGACAACACCGACACAGAGCGAGGCAAAGATGCCGTCGTTGTCGAGCCCGTTCGTACCGTCACCGGAATCAAGTGGTACCTTATCGTCTTCGCCATCCTCTCCTCAACCTTCCTCTTCGCCCTAGACAACACCGTCGTCGCCGACGTGCAGCCGCAGATCGTGCTGCAATTCGACTCTATCAAGGACATTGCGTGGCTTGCCGTCGCTTTCATCATGGCGGCCACGGCCGTCAACCTGTTTTATGGCCAGCTATATTCACATCTCAAGCCCAAATGGCTTTACATCGCTAGTGTCGCCGTGTTCGAGGCGGGCAGCGCGCTCTGCGGTGCAGCGCCGAACATGAACAGCCTTATCGTCGGAAGAGCCTTGTGCGGTCTCGGTGGCGTTGGTATGTATCTCGGTGTCATGGTCCTCATCGCCGCTACGACGACGATTCAGGAGAGGCCTGCGTATCTTGCTAGCATCGGGATTACGTGGGGGCTTGGGACGTTGCTTGGGCCAGTGGTAGGAGGTGCCTTTGCTGACTCGGATGCGACGTGGCGGTAAGTTTTCCTTCACATTGATCGATAGCCTCCTCAGTGCTGACGACCGACAGCTGGGCTTTCTACATCAACCTCCCCATCGGCGGCCTAGCTGCACCCGTGTATCTGTTCATGCTCCCGTCCCCTGATCCTCAGCCCGGCGCGACCATCCTACAGCGGCTGGTTGAAGTCGACTGGATCGGTGCTCCGCTGATGCTAGGCGCCATCGTCTGCTTCACCATGGGCATCTCCTTCGGCGGCGTCTTATACGAATGGGACTCGGGCTCCGAAATCGCCCTCTTCGTCGTCGCAGGCGTCCTGTTCATCGTCTTCGGCATCCAGCAAGCGTACTGCATCGGCACAACCAAGAAACGACGCATCTTTCCAGTCGAGCTCATTACCTCTCGGAAATACTACCGGACCATCATCCTCATGTTCTGCGTCACGGCCGCCGGGGGCTGCGCCATTTTCGTGCCGGTGTACTTCGTTCCTATCTTCTTCCAGTTCACGAGGGGAGACAGCGCAATTGAAGCGGCTGTCCGTCTGTTGCCGTTCATCCTGGTGATGGTCACTGTGACTCTGACGCAAGGAGGCATGCTGTCGCATCCATCGGGGAAATTCGGGCTGTACATGCCATGGTTCACAGTCGGCGGTATCATTAGTGTCATTGCTTCCACATTGATGTACGTCGTCAAGACCGACACTAGCACGGCCTGGATCTACGGGGCCTCAGCCATGCTCGGCGCCGGCGTGGGGACTTTCACACAAGCGGGCTTCTCGATTGCCCAGGCCAGCGTGCCAGCTCCCAAGGCTGCTGTCGCTTCCTCTCTGATTGCCCTGGCGCAGACGAGTGGCATCAATATCGCTCTGGCAGTCAGCAATGCTGTGTTCCTGAACAGAGCTGAGAAGCGGCTGACTGCGATCCTCCCGGACACTGTCACGGAGGACCAGATCCAGGCTGCGATTGCCGGTGTCGGGACGGACTTTGTCACGACGCTGCCGCCGCAGATGCAGCAGGAAGTTCTCGAGGCTATTGTCGAGGCTCTGAATCTGCCGTACATCTTGGTCATTACTGCTGGGGCACTTGTCCTGGTCTGCAGTGTGCTGATGAAGAGGGAACGCTTGTTCATGACGGCTCCTGTTGGTGTTTGAAAGTCTTTGGAGCCTTGGGAACAGAGTGAGATGATAGGAGATGAAGAAGAGTAATGAAGATGGATAGAGATTTGTAATCATGGTGACGAGATTTTAGACGGAGATATCGTGGTATAGGGGTTCTTCGATTGGGTATTAGAATCTAGATGAGACGAGCGTAAGAATAGTGAGAAATAAGAGGTTGAATGTAGGACTGCTGATGTTAGTCTTCCACCATGAGGATTATCGACACGTTTTCCACTCGAAGAGACTGAGTCCTAGTCATCACTTGGAGCATGACTAGGCCGAGTGAAAAGAGCAGTGCTAGTGATGAGCGAGATGCACAATATGAGTGAGGCAAGGGATGAGTGAAAGGGATGATGTGAGATGAAGAGTGAAGTGAAGTCGTCGCGGTGGAACGTGCACCCACGGGCCGTGCGGAGAAACGGGTCCCTGCGTGTCTTACCTAATGCACTCAAAAACCCGCTATTTTAAAACAGAGCCACAGGGGGACTGCAGCTCCATGTTGCAGGACAGTTTCGCTCTAACCCGTTGCGGCCGGTCCATCCCTCGGTCGGAAGACGTCCAAAAGTTGACACCTCTTCGGAAACTCAACCACGAACTTCGCATCAAATCCCGGAGCTCCGTCGCGAACTCATCGAATATCGCCTCTCTCCTATTCCCGACAATAACGACGACGAAGCGACGCGCCGCCATCGATTCCGGCCCGCGAACACAGCATGAGTTCATGAGAACAGGGTCCTATTGCGCCCTCCCTGCTGTCATTCGTCACAGCCCGCCATGGCCCTCGCCGGCCTCCCTCTCGTGAGAGGCCATCATGTCCGCGGACTCTGGATCGCGTTCCTTCATCTCCTTTTCGCGGCATCAGTATGCGCCTACACGCCGCTCTCAGCAGCCGTGCTCAAGAATGTCACGGTATCTGAGGCCGACTTCGACATTCACAACGGCCCGTTACTGGCCCCCATTCTCATCCCCCGGGTGCCCGGCACGGATGGGCAGCTCAAGACTCAACAGCATTTCGTCGACTTTTTCACCAAGACGCTACCAAAGTGGAATATCCAATGGCAAAACTCAACAGACAAGACCCCCGCCACTGGCAATAGCGATATTCCGTTCCAGAATCTCATCATCAGGCGCGAACCACCATGGACGAAGCCTGGCCAGGCTAATTATCTCACCCTAGTGGGGCATTACGACAGCAAGATTGAACCCAAGGGCTTCATCGGCGCGACTGACAGCGCTGCCCCGTGCGCTATGCTGCTTCACGTTGCGAAGACGCTGGATCCGATGATGACCCAGATGTACGATGAGATGGTTGCCCTTGGGGAGAATGGTGGCACGGTACCCCAAGATATGGGTCTGCAGATTTTGCTGCTCGATGGAGAGGAAGCCTTCAAGTCCTGGACAGATACCGACTCACTTTATGGCGCAAGGTCAGTTGAAGTTTGACACGATGTGAGGCTCATCGCACTAACATCATGCTGCAGGTCTTTGGCTCTTGAATGGGAAAACACCTTCAACCCCGCCATGTCTCATTACAAGAACCCCCTCGAGCAGATCAGCATGTTCGTGCTGCTCGACCTTCTCGGCTCAGCAGAGCCCAAGGTCCCTTCCTACTTCCAGTCAACCCACTGGGCCTACAAGGCCATGGCCGACATTGAGAAGCGCATGCGTCACCTCAACTTGCTCGAGAGCAAGCCCAAGATGCCGTTCCTTTACGATATTAACAAGATGAACCAAATGTTTGGACGCGGCGGCATCGGTGACGACCACGTCCCCTTCATGATGAAGGGCGTCAACATTCTGCACATGATTCCCTCGCCCTTCCCTGACGTATGGCATAAAATGGAGGATGATGGGGAGCACCTTGATATGCCGACTGTAAGGGACTGGACAAAGATTGTGACGGCGTTTACAATGGAGTGGCTCGATGCGATGGAAATAATGCCTGAAGAGGCACAGAGGTAGCATAACTAAGAAGTTGGACAGTGGAAGCTGAACTGCGTCTTTTGTTCAAACAAAATCATTTCTGTTCAATGCTTGTTCTTTGTGTTGACAAATCCCGCATCCTGAAATCATTTTGTTTGCGGTGGAGGTGGAGGGTCTGCACTCATGTAGTGTCTTTGTCACTGTTATGGTAAGCCCAGTGAACGTTGAGCCTCTTGACCACCAGGGGGCAATCAACTGAACCTCAAAGGAGAGAAAGTAGCATGGGCATCTGTTCAGCAAACAGAAAAGCTGCCAGGTGCAAATGCAAATGGCTTCAGTATTCTCTCTGTCACTGCTTTCACGAGATTGATATAAAGCAGTTCACTTCCTCCAGCGTAGACTGGATCAATGCTGCAAGCTCTTCTTCTGGCACCACCTTTCCTTAGCATTATTGACTGCCTTACTGTATTACACTTGTAAGTCCAACGATCCAGAGAGAGAGGAAGGGGGGGAAGCGCTGGAGGCTTGTTTTTCCTCTTGCTTTGCTAAGTGCTGGGCCCAATGCTTACAAACGAGAAAGTGCGGCACGATTTCCACGATTTCTACAGCCATTGAGTAGACCTACTCACACTTTCCAAGGCAGATACAATGTCTAAAAGATAGATTTGGGAGAAACTCCAAGAAAAATTACACGAAGCCCATCCTATCCAGATGATCACTAAGACTGGCGATGGTGATTCTGGCAATTTCCGTTTCATCTTTGCAAATGAGTTCCCTTCCCCTCGTCCCGTTCCATGGGGAACGGACACACGTTGGAGCCCTGTATTGAACAAAACCCCCCATTATAAAAGCTCCGAGTCATCACAGAAATTATATTCCTGGACGACATGGGAGTGGAGATCGCACTTGGAAATCGTTGTCAACCTCGAGATCATAAAGCAAGCCTCAAAACCTTTGGCCAAAAAGATGAAAGACAAGTCAAACCTGACAAACGACGGAGGCGCCATGTTGCTAAAGAAAGCTAATGTCGGGCCAATGTTCATTCTCTTCGCAATTGCGCATGGCCGCAAAGACATTCTTCCACCAAAGATCTCCATTGAGGAGTTCAAGGACTTAATGGAGCACGCAGAGACGTATGAGCTTAGGAACTGTGTGACGCGAAAGATTGTTGAGAATTGGTTACCCCAGCAGCACGAAAGGGAAAGGCCTGAGTCCGAGGCCAATGTTGTCTGGACCGCCTGCATTGCCAGAAAGGTCGGCGTCACGGAAATCTACCACGAGACGATTGCCAGACTCGCCCTCGGGTATTCAGATCTTAGCAACGATGAAGCAAATGTGCTGTCTGTGTGGGTGAAAATTTACCCGGAAATTCTAGGTGAGTATTGCGCCTTATCCAATGCTGGAGAGTGGGAAGAAGTGGCGTGGCCTGACGAAACCAGACGACGTAAAGGAATTTCGCCGAGCAGGCATTTCGGCCACAAGAGGCCACCTTCTCAAGTTTCTAGACGCCGACTCAAAGGACAAAATCTGTATACACGAAGCAGCATCCAAAGAGCATCGCGAGGAATGCAATTCCAAAATCGTTAACTCCTTGGAACAGGTTCTCAAGTCGGACGGACCTAAGTTCCCTGGCCTCGTCGAGGGAACGCCGAATCAAGAAGGCTTCGTTGATGAAAGAGGTCAATACATCGGGCAAATTTTGAAGACAATGTACCCCGCTATCGAGGGCCACATGTCTTGTGATCCTGTCTTTAGGATCTAGCACCCTTCAACAGGCTGCGTTTGGCCGAAGCTCAACGTTGACGTTGAGCGAGAGCTGATACAACAAGCTTTGATGTCGGGATGGAAAATTCGCTGAAACGAAACCCCCAGACCGTGGACTCTTGGAACAAAAACGAAGAATCACTGCTTCCAGAAACTCAAGAGGCATTTGTCAGGCCCATCCCAGTACACTCGTTACAACGATTGTCACACTATGCCTATGAAACAATATGGTCTTACACAAGCATGACTAAGTTTGCCAAGGATATGCCAGTATAAAGGGTCTTCCACTCACTATATAGATAGTCGGGATATTCCCATAGCCACTCGTTCTTCATACTCATCAATACATCCCATTGACCCCCTGCCTGATAATCGCTGCCCAACAAATGCTTTCTTGAGATCTATCTTAGTGAACCATTGGGCTCCGTATAATAGATCTCTGAGCTCTGTAATAAGGGGTAGGGGGTAGTAATTCTTTTTAGTAATTACGTTGAGTCCTCTATAATCGACTATAGGTCTTAAGTTCTTCTTCCCCTTCTTCGGGACGAAGAAGAGTAGTGCTCTAGCGGGTAATAATAAGGGTCTGATGTGCCCTTTTGTAAGCTTTTCGTCGATGTATTCGTTGAGCTCTTCCTGCTCTTGTTGGTTTATAGGGTACAGTAGGTAGAACTTTAGTTGCATTCCTTCTTTGAGTTCGATCTCCATGTCCTAGCTGCTATGTTCTGGTAGTCCTATTCTGTGGCAGGTGCAGGTGGGTCACGTGAGGCAGCTCCTTCACATCTCGGAGCTGCCCCACCTACACCTTGCCCAGATATCCAGCCCAGCCAGCGCTCAGCTTTTCCCATCATCATCATCAGATCCAATACAGTAGTATTGCCTCCACAGTCCTTGTTTGGATATGTTGGATAGCTCATATCCTGGTTATCCAAGGATCGCTTGGATAACTCATATCCAACATATCCTTATCCTTATCCCTTATCTCTTATCATCACGTGACTTGTCCATAGTTCTTCCGTTCCGTGAGAGGGTGCCTAGTGTTCCTTGTCTTCTGCATATATGGTGCGCTGTAGCCGCCGCGAGCCTGCGGGGCAGGCCTTGTTCTTGGTCATGCATGTTGGGTCGTAACATCGGCTCTCCCTCTCAAAGGTCTAGTCCCGTAGACCTATAAGTAAGTGGTCGTGGCCCAGGTTGGGGTTCGTCAAGTTTGGTTCGTTTATAATCGTACTGACACGATGTCAGGCCGTGTTCAAAAAAGAAAGGCCGTATCTTCGTCTGAAGCTCGTCCTGCGAAAAAGACTGTGGCCAAGAATTCTTTGCTCTCGGCTATCCTTCAAAATTCTTCCGTCATGCCGACTTGTTCTTATTGCGAGGGGAAGGGTTACTCTTCTTGTGAAGTATCCCTTTCGGATTCCTCTCGTTGTGCCGAATGCGTTCGCTTATGTCGCTCTCGTTGCGACGTTCTTGGTGTTGGGGCGGCCGAGCTTCGGAATATCGCCACTCAGCATCAGAAGTTAGAGGATGAGCTTCAAGCTGCGGAGGAGAAGGTGTTGCGTCTTCGAAAGCAGAAGAAGATGTGGTTCGAAAAGATGATGCGTGCAGTGCGTCGTGGTATCGATAGTGTGGAGGAGTTAGAACGTGTCGAAAGGGAGGAGGCGGTAGCGGAGCAGCGTCGACAAGAGGGGGTGCGTCCTCCTTCTGCTGGTTCCGACCGTCTTCCTACGGATTTTATCGGGGAATAGGATACGGTTTATCCCGACGTGGTCTTGTCTCCGTCCTTGTTGCCTGAGTTTAGTTTATTGGATTCGGGTTCGTTGGTGCCGACTTCCGGTAATCCCCAAGGAGTTGCCGGGAGTTCTAGAGGTTCGTAATAGGTTCCCATATATTTTCTTCATATCCGTAGTTTTTCTATTTAATCAGGAATTCTCAAGTCTCGTTCCTTACTCTATGGTCGATAATTTGTTCGACTTTATACTCTAGTTAGTTTAACGTACTTGATAAGCGAGCTGCCCAGACAAGCGAGCTGCCCACCCAACCGCGTTCATCCTTCCTCCTCACTTCTAATGCGTATCACGCCACAAATAATCATGTCGTCACAAAGCAAAGAGGCCCAATTGAACTTAGCAGTCAAGGCTATCCAAAAAAACCCTAAACTCAGCATTCGAGCCGCAGCAAGAATCTATTCAGTCCCCCATAGGACCCTAGGCACCCGATTAAAAGGGACACCTACACGACAAGATACTATACCTAACTCACGCAAATTGACGGAGCTTGAAGAGGAGAAGCTAGTTGAGTATATCCTCGACCTGGATTCCCGATCGTTTCCTCCCCGGATCAGTGGTGTGGAAGAAATGGCCAATCGATTGCTCGCCGACCGCGACGCGCCCCCAGTTAGGAAGCGCTGGGCTTCAAACTTCGTTAAACGACAACCACAGCTCCGGACGCGCTTTTTTCGCAAGTACGACTATAAGAGGGCCCAATGCAAAGATCCAGACGCGATAAACGCGTGGTTTCGGCTTGTAGCGAACATAATCGCGAAATACGGCATTATAGACTCCGATATCTACAACTTCGACGAGACTGGGTTTATGATGGGCCAGATTGCATCCGGGATGGTCGTCACGAGTGCCGAAAGGCGTTCAAATACAAAAATAATGCAGCCTAGCAATCGTGAATGGGTTACAGTCATTCAGGCCATCAGTTCGTCAGGCTACAGCGTTCCGCCGTACATCATCGTTGCAGGCTAATATCACCTCTCCACCTGGTATATAGAAACAGATCTCCCACGCGACTGGGTCATCGTAACGTCTGAAAACGGATGGACAACAAATGAAAGAGGCCTAGACTGGCTCCAGCACTTTGATCGGCATACAAAACCGCGTACAACTAGCAGTTATCGCCTCCTCGTCGTCGATGGGCACGAAAGTCACCACTCTGCGGACTTTGAGATATATTGCAAGGAAAACAATATCGTCACACTCTGCATGCCGGCCCATTCGTCTCATCTACTTCAGCCCTTAGACGTTGGGTGTTTTGGGCCACTAAAGACGGCTTATGGTCGACAAATTGAGGATAAGATGCGCCGGGGTAATACGCATATTAGTTATTACGAAGGAGGACTTCTTCCCTGCATTTCGCAACGCTTTCATGCAAGCCCTAACGGTAAAAAACATCCAGGGAGGTTTTAGAGGGGCTGGGTTTGTTCCGTTAAGTGCTGAAAGTGTGCTTTCGAAGCTGGATGTGAAGTTATACACTCCAACGCCCCCAGGGTCTCTCCCAGCAACACCCCCAGCGTGGACTTCTCAGACACCAAACAACCCAACAGAGGCAAATTCTCAGTCAACTTTGATTAAAGATCGAATCTTAAATCATCCAAATAGCTCGCCAACACCAGCTAGTAACGTAGTTGACTATATCCTTAAAGGGATACTAGATATGATGCATCGTAATGCTGTTCTAGAGGCTGAGAACAAAACCCTTCGGGAGGAGAATAATCTACTTAGCCGACGGCGGAGATCTAAGAAAACTCGTCTCAGGTAAGGAGGGAGCCTTACTATAGCTGAGGTAGATGACCTTTAATCACAGAGAGAGGCTATAGCTCAGATTGAGGAGGAAACGCGCCGGAGTAGTGGCCGTCGGCCGAGGACGGAAACAGGTCAACGGCGATGTGGCGTCTGCGGGAACACTGGACACAATGCGCGCACATGTCCATTTCAGAGAGAAATGTCTAGAGAAGAGGATTATGGGTAGTTTCAATTAATTAAACTTTGTTGATGTTTATCAGGATTTACATACGTGGAGTGGTTGCTGTCGAGCGATCCGCTCGCTTGTCCTATCCGCTCGCTTATCATGCACGTTAGTTCTACTAAATTATTAATCACGAGGAAGAAGATCTTAGGCTCTAGAGGAAGATTAGACCTATTAATAAACTTTAAAATATCATAAAGTTTATTAGAGCTTTACCCTAACGATCTGAGCGATTCAAGAAAGTATCTTATAAGGTTAATACTAGGTTAGACTTTAGGCTCTTTACTCAGGGCTCTCAAGAGACTCACCTCCTCTCTAACAACGAGACGAGGTAGAATTCTATATACCTTATAATTAATCAAGCTCTTCAAAAGAAGGCGGAAATCGAGACCTACGTTAAATAGGTTTAGGATAAGGATAATATTATAAAGAGGGTTCTTAACGATGACCTCCTTTCCCCAGAGGACTAGAAGGTCCTCGTTAAGGTCAGGTCTATCCTCGAGCCTTTCTACCTACAGACGAAGAGAATAGAGGGCTAGGGTAAGGGGGATAATTATAATCGTCTCTAAGAGGTAATAACTAGTATAGAGTAACTTACCTCCTCGAGCATTTTAAAGAGTAGAAAGCTCTATATAAGTTTGTGATCTATCCTGCTATCCCTCCTACTCGAGAAGTCTCTCCGGAGATTAACTTGACCTCCAAGGAAGACTTCTAACCTTCTCAGACTCGCTCAGGGCACCCCCTTCGCCCAGCAGTCAACAGTTATTACCAGCCTTATCAAGCATCCTTTCTCCCCTAACATGTAAGGGAGGATTAGAGGCAACGTACCACTCGATTCAATGGCCTCTCTCCTATATACTAGGAGCACCTTCGTACCTCTATTGAGCTAGCCTAGCAGAAGCTCTCCTCCTACTATACAAAGTTAGGGGAGTCTCCTCTATTCCCTACATCTATGATTCTTCACCCCTCACTTAGTATCTCTTACCTTAAAGCAGTCTAGGATAAAGAAGTCCAGCTTAAGTAGGTTTATGATACGGAAAAGGAGCTCAGGGACTACTTTGACCATTAGTATAGGTTAGAGGATGCTCCTGATAATACCGTAGTTACTCTAGAGATTACATTACCCCCCATAAAGATAATCACTTCAGATAATAGGTACAGAGCAGGCGAGGTCGGGAGGCTCCTCGGCAACAGGATAAGGTTAAGACTTACTTCCGGCAGCCTCCTTAATCTACAGACGACCCTGTAAAGCGGTAGAAAGATCACTAGTCAACCTACCCCTTTCTCAGCAAGCTTGCCCTCGATATGTTTTCCATCCCTACCATGGCTGCTAACTGCAAGAGAGCTTGCAGTACTTCAAAGCTGACCCTGACGTCGCAACGGCACTCAATACAGCCTCAGACAATGGGCTAGTCGCAGCTAACGAAGAACTGGCTGAAGGGGAAGATCCTGCCTATTATGGGAGACGTTAGATTATTTGTACCAGGATCGTGACACTAGTATAAATAGCTTCACTTATTACCTAGTCGGGTAACATAATAATAATAAGAAGGGTCACGTGACCTTACATTTGGCTTAGTTGATTAGCCAATTACTCAACGTAACCAATCCTGGGGAAAAAGTGGTCAAATTGGTCAAATCGAGGCTCGATTGAATTTATTGGACCGAGCGGCAGCGCTGCGAAAAGGTCTCATTCGACGATCGAGGCGACCTCACTCTCAAAGTCGGCAATCTAGAAGATGGCGACGTATTCGAATTCGTGATCTGCTCCAGGGCACTGGCGCGCGCATCTCCCGTCTTTCGAGCGATGCTCTTTGGTGGATTCTCCGAGTCCAAGCCCGAGGGAGAGGCATGGGTCGTGAAGCTTCCAGAGGATCGCCCTGCGCCTTTCTCCATTCTCTTGAAGATTATCCACGGTTGCTTCTGCGAAGTGCCGCAGTCGCTGACGCTGGAGGATATTTATCAGCTCCTTGTCGTCACGAACAAATATGACATGTTGTCGGTCTTATTCCAGCTTTGTGGTAAATAAGGCGTAATTGCTGGCCGGCAATTACGGATTCGTTTTTGTACGACAAGCTTGCATCAACCTGGTTCGCACCTTACAGGAACCTCAAAGCAAGAGATGGGAACGAAAAGCTATTGTGGATGGCTTGGGAGCTTGGAGACCAAGGGGCCTTTAATGGGATGGCTCGAGATCTCGTTGTTACGTCGGAAGTGAACAAAGAAGGACAGCTCCTTGATAGCCGAGGAATCCCTTTTAACACTTATGAATGTTTCGATGCCAATGGGTTATTAGATAGGTTTCTGAATCGTGAAGTCACCGAACAGCTTTAACAAGGGGGAAACAGATAACATCAAAATGACCCGGCAGCGTCGTATTCATGATCTAAGGGGTTTTATTAACAAGGCTATTCGGGACGGACTGACAAGCAGAGGATGCTTAAAAGTGCAGGAGCCTAAAATGGAGGTGCCCGTATACAACAATTTCTATGGAAACCCTCCGAAGGCTACTGTTCCGCCTGCTCCCGAATGGAACCTAGTCAAAGCTCGGTGCAACAATGCCTCCCTGGTTGAAGTGACGAAGCTTGCCGAGACTATAGGCCTATGCAGATTCGGCCTTCCGCTGGTCCTGGCAGGCGAACGAAACTATCTTGGATCTATCCAATCCCTCAAAAGTCTGGTTGACGGCGCAACGCCCGAGGCTAAAGATGTCCATAACAAATGCTCTCGTTTACGTCAAATCCAGCGAGATTTCAACACGTCAGTCACGGCATTCGGGGTACCGGTCGCGGACAATCATCTTAAATACATGACGAATCAGGCCAAGAAGACCAGCATTGGCCACCGGCAGAACTAGATCGACACAGAGAGAAGATTCGGGGTGGAGAGTTTTGTTGGATCTCTGGGCCGTACTCCGTAGGCAGAGGAGATGGATCTGGAGGCCGGTAATATGGGCCCACCCTGACGGTCTGTCCCTACATACGACTTCCGGAGGCATCGTGGGCTTCGCCCAATTTTTCCCCTCTTCTAACTCTACGCGCAATAGACCAATACAGTACTATTAAAATCATCGCGACCGAAAGGTCTGCCCTGCTGATGTGCATACCAACAATTTTCAGGCAAGAAGCCCAGGATCTGAAGCTCATGAAGGGGACTAGAACCGAAGATTCCAACTCGCGGAAGGAATATGAAGTCAACTTTAGCAAGGCATTGGTGCCAACTTGGCTTGGCACCTTCTTTCCATAATGGCGATGTACCATATTATTTGACAGAGCCAGCCTATGAACAAGACGCCAGAGGCTGCATGCCCGCATACAGCTTGCCATGGCTTTTCCTGCAGGTCAGAAGGGGTAAGAGTCTACGAGTGGAACTTCTGCTCGTTCATCAATATCATCCCCATCCGCTGTACGGCTCTGTATAATGAGAGCCTATGATTACTGCTGCAACCTGCAGCTACCGAATCTAGGCCACTTCATTTCCCTATTCAGGCTGGGCTAAGCTAAGTGAAGAATCTCACTCGAAGCGCATAAATCCTACATCATCGCCGCAACTTCAGATAGGAGCTCTTCGCCCGAGCTCTTTTCTCACGTAAGAGCTTCCTCTCTTCAGCCGAATACAGCCCATCCCCCGTTTTCTCTCCAAGCCTCCCTCTAGAAACGTAATTCTCCTCCAGCCAATCCGTATATCCCGCCTTCTTGGCGTCCACCACCCCCATGTTCACCCTGTTCCTTTCAACCTGCCACACAGTGTCAAGCCCAACCTCGTCCATCTTCTCACAAGGCCCTTTCTCGGCGTGGAAGAAGTCTCGGAAGAGGGCATCGATATCCCGGGGCGAAGCAAGTTCCGCCTGTAGGATGCGCAGCGTGTCGGACTTGACGGCGGACCATATCCGGTTGAAGACGAAGCCAACCGATTCATGAGGGAGCGCCAGGGGGTTGAACCCCACGCTCTTCATCTGCTTCTTGAGGAATGGCATGAGGTCTTGGTCTGTGACGCCGCAAGTCATGAGCTCGACGTATGTATTTCGCGGCGGTAGGTGGTAATGCGTGTTCAGCAGGCGCTCCGGCCGAGTGATGAGGTGCCTCAGAGCTGATGTCGGCCATGTCGAGCTATTGGAAGCCAGGATACAGTCCTCGGGAACGAGCGCATCGACTTTACCCAGCATCTCCCGTTTGATCTCCGGATCCTCCGGGAGAGCCTCGATCACCATCCAGGGGTTGCCACTGCACGATTCCTCCAGAACAGTGCTAGTCGTGACTCGGCCCGGGTGCGTCTCACGAACAGCGCACACTGTAGTGAGTGCGTCGCCGACATAGGGCATCGCTGAAGAGAGCACGCCAGAGTCGACGTCGTGGAGAATGACGGGCCGGCCCGTGGAGGCCCACATAACGGCTAATCGCCGGCCAAGGACCCCCGCGCCGAGGATGACGACGGGCCGGGAAGTGGGGTCGCTAGGCGGCGTCCATTTCGGGGTTACGGGGGCTGTTGCTGCTTTCTCAGGAGAACGGTCTGAGAATAGGCGAATTTGATGTTGAGATGAGAAGGAATTTGATTGCCGGCATTGAGTTGTAAGTTGGGCTTTGGGGAGGAGTATTGCTGTCGTTGTCGTGGGAAGGGTTCTGACGATTGTTGCTGGTTTTGTGATGTTTCGGCTTGTGATGCCGCTTATTAGGGCGGGTTGAGTGCGCCATAGTTGTTGACAAGTTCTTCTAGATACCATTGTGATTCTTAGCTTCTCCGTTATCTGTTAGATCCGAGGGAAAGGTGGTTCATTTTATGGTATCTGTCTGTCACATCTCGCTGAGCCGATGATGATGGCACTGTCGCATGATGAGGACGGCCGGGAGAGTGGCGTGATGTTGCCGACTAACACTGGGCTGACCTCAACTGCCAAGGTCGGGTCTTCGCGGCTGGGGTTCCAATTGCATCACGCAACTGGGGAATATCCCCAGATCTCCCCGGAAAAGCAAGGTCACTTGCTCGGGTAGTCCATGCCGCCCTACGTCTAGCTTCCGCTCATTCCTTGTCTCCTTCGGGGGAGGGGAAGCAAGCCCATGGTCATCTCGGAGGTTTTGCATGACGATGCTAGGTATGTGGCGTCACCTGTTGAATCAGTACCGCACCCCATCAAATGCGATCCATTTCACATGAAAATATGACTGAATTATATGAGAATGCTACTTTTAGGCTTTAAGTTGAAGAAACAATAAACTCAAGTGAAGAAATTAGACGTTTACTCACTTCAATGATGTTGTTCTTTGGAGCAAGCCCACCTGACCATCTCAAGAGCGTGGGGAGGGACACAAGTACGTACCAATAGCGATGGGTGGGGTTGGCGGTGCTCCATTGGTGCACTGCTCAGGTACCCATTCTTTGTCCCCGAACAAATTCCGTCGGCCGATTCTTGCGCGAACAGCAACTTCAAGACCAACATCCAACGCGGTTGCAAGCCTCCTCTTTGTGCACGAACAGCAGCAGTACATCTGCAGACGTCGTCATCTATCATCTGTAGCCACGGGCGAACTGCGATCTTTGCCGCGTAGGCTATAATGTGCGGGATCCACGTCCTCGTTATACGCGACGGCTTCCAGTCCCTGCCGCAAGACGTCAAGACATGCCTCTGCAACCGCGGTCCGGATCATCTGGGCGAAGCTCGCTGTCAAACGTCAGGCGGTAGCGGTAGCCCTGTCTTCCTGACTCTGACCTCGACGGTTCTGGCTCTGCGCGGTGACCACGTCACCCAGCAGCCCTTTCGCGACGCGTCTTCTGGGTCCGTTCTATGCTGGAACGGCGAGGCCTGGAAGATTGCAAGGGAACCCGTCCAAGGGAACGACGGAGAGGCGATATTTGCTTTGCTCACCGCGGCCAGTAGCCGCGACGCACCTGAAGATGCGGTCTTGAATGTGCTGCGCAGCATCGAGGGCCCTTTCGCGTTTGTCTACTTCGACGCGACTTCATCCCGTCTATTCTATGGTCGCGACCGCCTTGGTCGACGCTCTTTGCTACTCAATGGAGAGGGAGGAATCAGACTGTCCAGCATTGCTGAGAGCATATTACCTTCGTGGGCAGAGGTGGAAGCAGATGGCATCTACCTTGTAGACTTGGCATCTTGGGACGGTGAGTCTCTGGGCTCAAGTTCGCCTCGCTCTTGGACGCCAGGTGAGACCGAGACGGTAAGCTATATGTCTCGCACGGCATGCATTACGTTTTTGCTACTTACGATGTTAGGTCCTCAACATTGGAGTCTTCAACATGGCACTCCCGCCATCAGATGTCCAGTCACTCTCAGCAGTGTCACTATCAGTACAAGCAGTCAGGCAGCAGATGACCGAGTCGCTCAAGTTACGTGTCTTGAACGTTCCTGAACCCCCAGCCCACGATGCTGGCAACGACACGCGGATAGCTGTCTTGTTCTCCGGCGGGCTGGACTGCACGATCCTGGCGCGGATGGCTAGCGACATGGTCCCATCTGATCAAGGCATCGACCTGATCAATGTGGCCTTTGAGAACCCTCGTCTAGCAGCGAAGGCTGACAACTCTCCTGGTGCGCCAAGTCTCTATGAGGCTTGTCCAGACAGAATCACGGGAAGGAAGTCCTTTGCTGAGCTGAATGCAGTTTGTCCTGCTCGTAGCTGGAGGTTCATTGCCGTAAGTTCGCTCAGCTTGACGCGGCCATTCTCCCATACTAATCCTTAGTAGGTGGATGTCCCATACCAAGAAGTACTCGCGCATCGGAGCCAAGTGATCTCTTTGATGTATCCCCACAATACCGAAATGGACCTCTCCATCGCCTACGCCCTCTACTTTGCCGCTCGCGGCATTGGCATGGCCCAAAGTAACCCATCAAGCCCTCCTGTTCAATACGCTACGCCAGCGCGAGTGCTTCTCTCTGGCCTCGGGGCAGACGAACTCTTTGGCGGCTATGTACGGCATACCACCGCCTTCTCGAGGAGAGGTTACCCGGGCCTTCTTGAGGAACTTAAGCTAGACGTCAGCAGGCTTGGGAAGCGGAACCTGGGCCGCGACGACAGAGCCATGTCCCACTGGAGTCGCGAGGTACGATTTCCGTTCCTCGACGAGCAGTTTGTCAAGTGGGCCATCGAATGCCCAGTCTGGGAGAAGTGCGACTTTGCCTTCCTCGAGGCAGAGTCAGGAGTCGATCCTGAGAAGAGGGCGTTGAGGCTTCTTGCGAAGGACCTTGGCATGGGTGCGGTCGCCCAGGAGAAGAAGAGAGCGGTGAGCAATACCCAATGTCGATTGGCCACTTCTCATACTGACTATCCTTCTAGATTCAATTCGGTTCGAGGACAGCAAAGATGGAGAGCGGAAAGACCAAGGGAACAACACTCATTGCTCCATGAGTAGGAACTAGGAGGCGAGTGCTTCCCGAGACTGGCGATGATGACGTACAGATACTTCCGAGCTGGCGGTCCCTTGGACGAAGTCGACAGCAACTGCGCGTTTCTGCTCTGCAGTAACCCTTTGCTTCCGGCATTCGATCAAGTATACAATCAATGACCGCTGGCAATGATGTCGTAAAGGCAAGTCTGAGCCAGAATATAGATGAGTCGAAATCACCGTACAAAATTAGACAAGAATTTACTTCCGATACTTCTCGCAAAACATGGTTCCATCACTCACGGCACATTTCAATTTAGCCACGTTGCTGCTGGCTATGTCGACCAACTGGTGTTCGCAAATCTTCATTGGTCCTCCAGCACCATGACTGAAACCCCAGAGTCTCACAGACCGAATGCTGGCGGCGGTTTCGTGAGACAGCGACACAGGGTAAATGATCCTACTACTACCCGGCTGTGCCCATGCAAGCCAGCATCACGCCAATGTCCCAGCCGCCCCTTGCCTAAGCCTCGAGGTTCTCCCGCATGGGGTGCCACAAACAGCGTCCCCATCCCGGCTTGGCAGCAGTCGCTTAGCTATTCTCAGGCCCTAGGAGACACAAACGACCCTGTCATAGCCTTTCTAGTGGGGAAGCCACGGGCAGTGCTGTCTCTGTGTGATCCTGCTGCCTTGACGATCAACCCACAAACAAGTCCATGGACAGATGATGTGCTGCATGTCTCTCGGCCACTACTCTTTACTTTAAAGCTAGGCTGACCTTTCCCTTTTTGACGTTGTCGAAGTAGCCGGACTTCTTTAAGCACAATGCTAGACTGCGAGCGTTTTTTTGTTGCAATCTGAAGGCTTCCTAGTAGTCGCCAAATGAGCAAGCATGCACCATCTTGAAGGTCCTTGGGCGGCGGCAGATAGCACCAGACGTCCACCGTACAATTCAGAGTCATCGGACCTCTCGCGAGATGATCACCGACCGCTCATTCACGTGCAGTCGACCGACTCAGCGGAGACCCGCACCGAGCCGTTAGAGTCCACGCATCACCCCATACCGATGAGCTCCATGACCACTGAGCCCGGCGCAGCCCACGTCTCTGGCGTCCCGCACGTAGCATACAACAAGCTGTCTAACACGGACCGGAACTCGGCGGACTCGCCCGGTTACGGTGGATGGGACTACACACCAGGAAGAGCAGACACAAAGTCCCATCTATCCCACAAAGAATCCGGCCTCACCCCTCCCGCACCCAAGCAGGCATGGAGTACATCACTCAAGGGTTGGCTGCCAGAGCTCATATGGTCCATAATAAGCATCGCCTCCGTCGCCGCCCTCGCCGGAGTGTTATCCCGCTTCGACGGTCAACGACTCCCCGAGTGGCCGCTCGGCCTGACACTCAACACGCTCATTGCCTTCCTCGCAACGCTGGCGCGAGCTGCGTTTGTGATCCCAGTGTCAGAGAGCCTGTCGCAGTTGAAGTGGCTTTGGTATCGCAAGGAGAGGCCGTTGAAGGATTTTCAGGACTTTGACTCGGCGAGTAGAGGGCCTTGGGGGAGTATTCAGTTGTTGAAGACGACTAAGGGTTGGTGAGTTGATGGTTCTGGCGATGATGAGAGGCTTGGTGAGTGCTGACTGTCCCAGGTCTCCTAGTCTCATCGCGACGATTGTCATGATCACGGCAATCTTCACATCGACCTTGACGCAATCCGCCGTCACATACCCCGTCCGCCTCACGCACGTAGACGGAGACGCCACAGTACCCCGATCAACATCGTACTTCTTCAGTACATCCAATACCTTCTCCTCACGTATGTCTTACTCTGCCGCCCTCATCTTCATCTCCCGTTTACTGAAATACATGTGTGCAGTGCAACAGGAACACTACGTCCAACAATCAATCTTCGAAGGTCTAAGCTACGACCACACCAAACAATTCCCCCTCAGCCCAGCCCGCTGCCCCACGAGCGAGTGCCAGTGGGAGACCTACAGCTCGCTGAGCATCTGCGCCAAATTCTGGAATATTACGGCTTCATTGAACGTCACGACTAAAGAGAGTCCTATTGGGGCACCGCGGGTGAAAGCTTCACTTCCTAACGGGATCTCTGCGAACTTGAGTACCTCTCACTTCGGCCTCGTTAGTCTACGTGGTACGAGCAAGCCTATCGCCTCGGACGTGAACCCTGACGCGGCGCTGTTCAACTTTACGGTGATTTACTCCCTGCGAGAAGGCAATGATGGCACAGTCGGAGCTATGGAAGCTGTGCTGTACCTCTGCGCAAAGACGTATAACCTTTCCTTCGCAGGCAACATTGAATCGCGCGAGGTCATCGATGTGACTTCCGACATCGAACAGGGCTCTATCACGTTCCCCAGCGGCCAGGTGAGAGACGACCTACCCGCGATACGCGACCCCCTCAACCCCGACGGGGAGAACTTCCCCTACGGCGGAACTGGGCTCGGCAAGATGCAGGATAGTCTTGCGGATGCGCTGAATGGGTCCTATGCGGATCTCAGTAACGTGCCGAGTGCGCTTGGCCTTGCGCCAGCTCGGTACTTGGCTGCATTGCAGTACGGCGCCAAGACGTTGGAGGCGCAGGGGCGGGCGAATGTTTCACGAGAGGTCGTGATTAATGAGGCTGTTGCGAATATCACGAATAATGTTGCAAGGAGCTTGTCCAATTTGTTAGTCTGCCGTGATGCCTTCCCTCCTCTTGAGTGCGTGGATAAGGTTACTAACGTGGTCACACGCAGCATCACGAACGACACCATAGTTGCAAGAGGGCAAGCACTCGCATCGGAGACATTCGTACAAGTTCGCTGGCCTTGGCTCGCGTTCATCTCCTGTCAGGCCGTGCTTTCCATCATACTTCTGGCTCTCGCCATCATTCAGACAAAGGCGGCGGGGATCGGGGTGGTCAAGAGCTCTACCCTGCAGGCTATGGTCGCTATCAACTCCAAGGATAAGCAGGCCCTTGAGATTGGGCTTGCGGAGAGGCACCACCAGGAAGAGGTGGATGAGGTTGTTAGGAGAGGGCCTGGGATAGCTTGGAGTTTGGGTATGAGTGATCGGGGATGGAGTCTTCGTATTTAGCTATGCTGGTTATAGACCATTCCATCTCACGGCCATACCTGCGAGCGCCCAATTTTCTGTGAAAGCTATGGTTCAACTATCCAAAAGGAGTGTGAATCAACACATTAGAATCAGAGCAGTTGATCAATTGACCAGGGGCCTTGCGCATGCTTGTCACGTCGCTGCAAGTGATAACCAGGCTCCACTTCCCGACGACAATCAACTACTTTAAATTTTTGCCCGCGGAGATGATCCATCCATCCGCACTCACGATGACTCTTCCGCTCCTGTCTCGACGTCCTCTAGCCAGGTACAGCATAGACAGTAGCTACAATGTCTCGACAACTTCTACATCGCGGCCTCGCCGAAACAGGCCTCCTAGCCCTCAGCAGATGCCACCCCGACATCAAGCTTCTATGCCTCCAGCGCTTCGTGCGTATGTTCGCCTACGGCGCAACGACCCTGCAGCTAGTAGCCTACTTTGAACTCCTCGGGTTCACGGCGACGCGAATAGGCCTGTTCATGGCATTCACTCTCGTCGGAGACGTCTGTATCAGTCTCGTGTTGACTTCCATCGCCGATGGCGTCGGGCGGAAGGCGGTATTGGCTGCGGGCGCGGCTTTGATGGCTGTTAGTGGTGTTGTTTTTGCGACGTGTAGTGGGTTTCGGGTGTTGTTGGCTGCTTCTGTGGTGGGAGTTATCAGTCCAAGGTACGAATCCACACATATCTCGCCGGGGGTGAAGAACGTGTGAAACTGATTACAAGCAGTGGCGCTGAGATTGGGCCTTTCCGCGCCGTGGAGGAGAGTATCGTCGCGCATTTGACCACTGCAGAGGATAGAAGCGACGTCTATGCTTGGTACAGCCTCATGGGCGCCGCTGGGACTGCGTTCGGTGCAATGACGAGCGGCTGGACTGCGCACTACTTGACGGCCACTGCAGGCTGGGAACTCGAGGCGGCGTATCGCGTAGTCTTCTACGGATATGCAGCGCTGGGCGTGTTCAAGTTCTTTCTTGCACTGCTCCTGGGCCGTGATATCGAGGCTGAGCGGGACGAAGGTGGCGTCTCTGAGGAGGAAACCGCCCCCATTTTGGGCGAGCGGTCGGTTGAGAGAGAAGTAGAGGCCAAGACTTGGCGATCGAAGCTTGTTCCGAAGATTGCGAGGGAGAGTATGCCTGTGGTCGTCACGCTGTGTTTCTTCTTTGCGCTCGATTCTTTTGCCTCGAGCTTGACTACCCAGTATGTCTTCCGTCGCTCTTTCCTGAATCTTGATGCTGACTTGACCGAGGTCCTGGATCGCCTTCTTCTTCCGTTGGAAATTCAACGTGGACGACGGAACTCTGGGGTCTCTGTTCTTCACCACAAGTCTCTTGGCCGCGGCCACAACTCTAGTCGCGTCCTCAACTGCCAAGCGAATCGGCAACCTAAACATACGTCAACCACACATCCTCACTCCTCTGGATCCTTATAAGCTCTTGAGACTATCTCCTAACCTTCATTGCATAGGCAATGGTCTTCACCCACCTCCCCTCAACAATCTTCACAGCACTCGTCCCTCTCCCGCGAGACGCCAACACGGCCATCGTCTTCCTGATCCTCCGCGCCCTGACGCATTCCATGGACGTCGCGGCGAGGGCCGCTTTCCTCGCGGGCTTAATCTTGCCCAAAGAACGCACTACTGTGCTGGGCCTCATCAACGTCTTGAAAACGTGCGTTTCGAGCGTTGGTCCCGTGGGAGTTGGGATCTTGGTGTATAGGAATCTGTTCTGGGTTGCTTTTGTGGGCGCCGGATGTCTCAAGGTTGTTTATGATCTCGGGATGTTGGTTTCTTTCCGCAAGCATGAACGGGAGCAGCGTGATGGAGAGGCCGGGGGTGCTTAGACGTAGGTAGTATGTTACAGCTATCTCACGGGGAAGCCCATACGAACCTATGCTGCACTGGCGGTAGAGGCGTTGTTAACCACAAGAGTTCGGGAAGTGAGATACAGCAAGGAAGCCAATAGTGCAAAGGTAGACGAAGATCGTGGTAACCAGTCATGTGTATTCAAGCTATCAGCCAATGCATCCATCTTTATCCATGTCTCTATCAATCGCTGCAGAATCTTCAAGTCCACGGACTACACAAGCCAGCCAAGATGCTATTGGACAGCTTAGCTGTCGCAAGATCCGAACGAGCTGGCGATCCAGCCTCTGCAGCAGGAATCGAAGGCGGCGGCACTCTCCTGTCTGTTGGGGCAGTAGAAGGCAGCGTTGTGGAAGGGTCCAGTGACGACGTCGTCTGAGTAACGCGTTAGTACAAGATATCGAGACACTAGAAGGATGGCAAGAGGATAGAGGAGGTTGCACTTACTACCGCAGCAGTGGGCTGTAGATCCCTGGGAACCCTGGTTGTTGCCGTCCAGGTCCTTGAACTATAGTTCCAATCGTTAGCTCTGCATGTCTTTCCAAAAGCGACGGCGTGTAAGCCCGTAGTTGCTGGGGGTGAGTGTGACGTACAAGACACACGCAAGTGCGGGCATCGACCAAGCTGCTGGAGATGAGCAGCATGGCAATGGTAGGGATGATGGAGGTCTTCATTCTGAGTTTCGGTAGGGGTTGAATGGTAACTTGATGTTGTAATGAGTTGATGAGATTGCGTTTGTTTACTGGTCACATGTTCTGTTCACTAATACTGCAGAACATCAAGCTCTATATAAGATTTGCCAAGTTCATAGGCTTCAGGTTCTAAACTCTTGGAATCCTTCTCGAAGACAACTGCGAGCCTACGATACGAGAGTCCTGCAAAAGTTAATTAGATGTCAATATATTGCCCCGGAGTTAGCGGAAGGCAACAACTATCACTAACAAAGCTTATGCTTGGACGTTTTGCAGTTGACGATGGTGGTCTTCGTGCCCCGTGTATCCACATAGTCCAGTCAACGAGTCATACAGACGTTCTACAAAGTCACTATATCGTTGACAACTCACTCAGGGGAATAGGCGGTGTCGTACAATTCTGCCCTCCCAAACAAACTCAACCTAGAAGAAAAAGCTAGTTTAAATTGTCACTGAAAGCTTGGCCAGCCCGGAGGGCAGCGCACATCTCGCACATTCGGGAGCCGGCTGCGGCGAATACGTCGGTTTCGCATTCTATTTGTCTCCGTTGAAGGTCCGTCTATGATGCTTCAACGGTGGTTAAGCTCGGAGACGTCGCCTCATAGCCGTGCCGTCTCTCCGAGTTGCCAATTGCTCGTCTTCCCCAGAGTCAGGAACTGCTTGAGGGACTCTCCTATGGTATATTGCCTCTACAACGATGAGCCCTCTTATCTAGGTGTCCGTCACACGGCCTTTTCGTCTGCGGTATCACCGCAAGTTAAATCATTGGAGTCTTCAACGCCCTAGAGCCTATAATAATGTCCGGAGAACGATATCCGACAGTGCATATCCGTGATACCCGTGGGGGCGGAAAAGACCCATCCGCGCCGTTGAAGCCGGAGCCATGATCCCTGAGACTCCCTGTGATGTCAGATGATCCATTCCCCATTCTTGAAGCGCAATGAGCAGAGTATTTACCATACGTTGGAGGACTAGAAATTTTCATACAATTCTTAGTCCGGACTCCGGCCTTGGGGATAAGTGGCGGTGGAAAAGCTGGTCACCCGCTCCTCTGCCTACCCGAGTACTGGTCCAGAGCTAGGCATGAAATGCCAAATTTAAGCCCTCGACTGAACCAAATATCAGTCAGGCACCTCAAAGATTTGTTAGGGAGGTAGAGAGAACCAGACGCCCGAGGTCGTTTGCCTTTAAGAACCGGGGGTTGCATCGTCTTTTCGGCGTTCGGATCGGCCCCACATCGCCGGCAGGCCCGATGTGATGGTTCAGGTCGCACCTTCTCGCCGGGAAGTTGCCAATGTCTGATCAGCTCCTTCTCTTTCCTCGCTTTCCAAAAGGCCCTGAGGATCGAATCTTCCGGCTAAAAGCAACTTCTTCCTCTCCACCACCCCCGAACTCAAATACCGTCGCCGACTTTCGTACTTCTTGTCGATCCATTGGCCTTCCAACCGCGATTTAAGGTTCCAACTCTCAGCTGAGAGACGATGCACCGAAGTGATGATAGACCGGACTCTCTTGAAAAAGACACAGCGGATATATTTGTCGTCCGGACCGTATTACTTACACCGTTTTTGTCATGAACCAGCGACAGAAACGACGCCGATGACGACGCGGGTACATGCGACAACAACGGCGGCCATCAAAAGGCAAAGGCGCCCAAAGATCTCCGGGCAATGAGACCTTTTCCGCATGTCAGAACGAGATGTAGAGTTCTGCAGTCGTGGTAAGCACTTGACATCACTGAGGCCCTAGTGTGATCATTACCATGTTGGCGGCATTTCTTCGCGATGTGCTCCAGATCGTCTTCACGTTGTCCGGTCTAATACGATCATCAGGTCCATGCTACATCTCGTCTGCCACAACATGGCTCGAAGGGATGCATTCGACTGTCGAAAGGCGCCAGCGGTGGGGTACGGCTTGCAGCGAATAATCCCTAGGTCAGTCGCATATGACAGCGTCGAAATCTCACGTCAATGCCTAGTCTTCACGTTGAGATGTTCGAACCAACAGGGTCGCTTGCCGAAGACAAGAGGCATATGGCAGCTGCCAAATGCGCGAAAGCATCATGCCAAAGCTTTGGACGAAAGAGATGACACGACTCGATTCCGTGCTGCATGCCGCGTATCGGAGGACCTATATCAGCAGTCCCCAAGTACGGCGCGGCTGTGGTGCTTGAAGAGCGATAGCATACACGCTATGGATTTCAGAAACGGACTGGATCCAGAATTGCCTTTCACGAAAAGCAGAGCGACGTTTCGTTTCCAGGTTCCATGCTGTTTAGAGATGGGTTGGAGAAGGCCTCGAGGGGAGAGAGGCTGTGCTTCGTTGGCAAGGGTTACCCGCCATGCATGACTCCTCGGATCTGTGGAGAGACAACTCAAATGATCCTGGCCTACAGTGAACGAGTAGTGTTCGTTGAAAAGAAGAAGCTGGCATTGCGCAACATTTCGCTGATCAAGACACACAGGAACACACCATCGACAAGTCTCTCCTTCACCGGCCCGAGGCTGCGTGGAATCCGGACGTGTCCAGATCCCGGGACACGATCAAGAAAATTCGGACGGCGGCTCGGATATTTCTGTCTGAGCTTCAAAGAATGCCACCGTCGGGGCGTGGGACTTGACTGAGGTTCATCTGGTCTGAGACTCGTCCGAGCCAGAGAACAACCACCGGACAGTGGACAGTGAACACTGGCGGTTGGGGACTTGGGCTGGCCCTGGGAAAGACGGCAAGAGTCAGGGCCCCCTTGTAACGAACCCCACGAAGCGAAGAAAGAGTGTTGCGCTTGGCAAAACTTCAGACCGAGCCTCACCAGGGCATCAGGGGCCACCATCGACTGGGCAGCGCCGCAGCGTGCTATTTCTAAAGATGGTGGAAGCTAAGGACAGTCCGGTGAGCGGCCCCGCACGAGACGGTCCATGTTCGAATGTTGTGGCACTTCGCGATGCCCCTGGAAACCAGACTACTGCACGAGACGGCGTCGAATGCCGGTGCCAAGGGGGGAGGGGGGCGCGCATAGGGTTGGGGAGCTGTATGATCTGCGCAGGGCCCATTGGCTTTGAATGTTCGTTACCAAGGACTAACAGATGCATGCTGCATTTGGGGACGCGGTGCTGTTGCAGCTCGCAGCTCCGTTGCACCAACAACACGATCACACGGGTTCGGTTTGGAGGAGACCGGTGCCCCTCTGGAAGAAGCCAAGAGATATCTGCATCGGACGTCTGGCTCAAAACTACGGGTTTCTCCCGCAGATGCTTTCCCGGCCGGCGTATGAGTCTCTTTCTGCTTCCTTTTCTTCTTTTCGACATCTAACATCGCCAGACATACGTCGGAAGAGCCCGATCGATCCATTCCACCTCGCTGGCCGTCGTCTCTGTTTCCTCGTCGAAGGGTTTTCTACCCTTTTTGTCGTTTTCCTGTTTCTCGAACCTTGTCCGGACACGCCCTGGCCCGGCTCCCATCATCATCTCGTCCCATCCCGTACATGCCTGATCGCCGATTTGGCTGAAAACAGTCGTCCAATCGTCCACCCTCTTCAACATTATCTTCAGCCCAGGTTTAAGAAAAGATCAAGGTACAAACTCAACGACACACCGTCCCGTCTGCGACGTGAACTCTTTACACATCCGCGTCTACTTTGTACCTCCGGACCTCTCACGACTCTTACTCGCCCACCATCACTCAGAGTAGCACTTATCCCACCCGGTGTGATCTCATGCCACGTTCCAGAATCCCGAGGTTTATCTCACTTTAATACTCGCCCTGCACCGCGACTCTTATTATTACCCGAAGCTGTCTTATCACTTCTTTACTTCCCGTCTGAGACACCAGCCGCATCGGTCACTAGTACCCGGTCTTTATTCTTCGTTCCTGGCCTTTTGCGCCTTTACCCTTTTGACATCTTTTCCCCCATCTAATCTCATTTGGTGTCCCCAATCTCCCATAACAGAAAACGTCACTGGCATGCTGGGCAATCTCCAAACGGAAAACTAGTCGACACAGAGGAAGGAAAAGACAGAAAGAAAGAAAAAAAAAAGGCACAACAGGACTCGTCACCGCCGAAAAGGGATCATGCTGAAGGCCGTACACGCAAATCTTCGATCCTCTTCACCTCTTTTCGCCTGCCACTAATCTCCAAACAATCGTGTTGTTGTTGAACCTCGAGATCCTTGGTGGTGCAGCGGCAAAACACAGCAATAGCCGACAACAGCCACCACCACCACAAAATGGAGCGCCCCCACCGTCCTTCGCCGCTCACGATCCCCCCGCCGCCCCGAAGCCGGACCCGAGTCCGGAGACCTCGCCGTCCCAACGCACAACAGGCGCGACAGTTCAAGCGATGGCTTCTCCGCGCGCAAATTGCCAATGACGTAGCGCACGTCGCTGCCGCCTCGATACTCTTGTGGATCATGTCGTGGTTCCTCTACAACGTCTCGTTTCCTCTCACATATCGCACCGGGTTCGTCCCCTCCTCATCTACTGTCCCCATGTGATCAATACATATACTGACCATAATCAACAGTCCCGCCGCCGCAGCCCTAATCGCAATCCTCTCCACAGACATCCTCCTCGACGCCCGCTCAATAGTCCACGCCCACGATCCCTGGCCAGGCTGGACCCTCCTCCTCCGCCTCCTCCTCGGCGCCTCCCTCATCGCAATCTTCTGGGTCTACATCGCCCTCGGCGACGTCTTTGCGCGCGGCTTCACGTACTGGGGTATGCCCGACACCTACGGCCGTGTGCTGGCGTACATGTTCCTCTGGGGCATCGGGCTCTGGGATTTGTTGTTTGTGGTACTGTGTCGGCATTGGTTGGGCAAGGAGGTGAAGAGGTACGGGACGAAGGCGGGACGGGTGTTTGGGGACGGGAATGGGAGGAGGGGAGGGAGGGGGAGGATGTCGCCTGGTGGGAGCGCGTTGAGGCTGAGTAGTGCGGGTGGAGAGGCGCCTGGGCGGATCGGGGTTGTTGACGTCGAGGCTGCGAGGCCTGTTGATGAGGAGGGCGGCGGTGGTGTTGGTGCTGGGGGGAGGGTTGGGTTACCTGTAAGGATGGGTGTGAGGAGGGTCAAGAACAGCGTGAGCGCGAGCGTCAACTCGGTGGCCAGCGGAACAGGGCCAGGGAATGGGATGGGAAACGAGGATTCACCGCCGCCTCCGCCTGCGTTTATGAGGCCTGCATGACAATTTTGGGAGTACGAGGTTGAAGAGAGATACCAGGCATAGCATAGTTACAGTCACACAAAAACAAGCCTACATTAGTTAATGATAATCAATAACTATCAAATAGTTATACCAATATTACTTATTTCTTGCAGATGAAATGTGACGTGGTTTATGGGACGACGTGTCCGTCTGATGGCGCCTTCGGTTCGTCTTGCCGAATTACCTACATTCGTCTGATTTTTTTTCCCTGGAGAGCATTAACAGTAGATGGGCGCATGTCAGACAGCGTCTGTTGCAGCACGTCATTCCATTTTTATGCATTGGCGTGGAGGACGTTGTGTGGGCTGAGTCGTGAGGGTATATCAGACACGCAGTGAGTCTTAGTACGTCAAAAGGCCAGCTTTATCACATGCTTTCAAGTTGCCTCTCTCAGAAGCACCATAGGTATAAGACAAAGTTACTAATGAACTGCAGTCAGGCTGCGGGTATCATTTCTACAACGCCATGTTCCATCTCGACCTCTGGGATAATCATACACCTATCGTCTGTTCCTCGCCTGTGTTTCGGTGATTATTTGGGTGCTAGTAAAGATACCACGGCTTCATATGGGCCATCTCTTTGGGTGTAGAGTACGCCTCTTCAGGTATAGCTGTGCCGGCCTGTTGGCTTCGTCTCGTCTGCCGTCCCTTCTTCGGGGTCTCTGAGGTAGCAGCAGCCTTGGGCGTGGTGACAATATTCGGCGTGGTAGACGTAGATGATGGGCCCGCTGTCGTCTTAGACTTGCCCGTCAAGTCCACGGTCTGCGCAAGAACATCCCCAAGAGCCGCCCCCATACAAGCAGCACCAAACGGGACACCCGCCAAATTCATGAGCAGAAACGCCATAGTCTTATCCTGTTGTTCGTCACCAGGCTTCTATCCCGCAATTGGCTCCGTAATCTGCTTCCCGAACTTGTCAACCATGAAGTGGCTGAACGCCTCTTCATCGTTGTCGTCGTACATCATCGGATCGTCCTTTTCAGGCCCAAGACGCGCGTAGAGGCCATGTCCGGCTTTAGGCCAGGAATCGGGGAGTGCGTCCTCTGCGTCTTCGGCGTCTGCTGCTGCTTGGTCGGCTGCGCCGGTGGGTGCTGTCTTGAGGATCTTGCGGACGCCGCCTGTCTTGGACCGCTGTTTTGAGGGTTTGGAGGCCGGGCGGTGGTCTTGCTGGCGGCGGGGCTGTTGTTGGTGTCGCTGTGAGGTGTTAGTCTCGTTTACTTATCTTAGATGGGTTCGGCGAGGATGGTAGACATACGACTTTTGGTTCAGCCCAATCTGGCGAACCGAAGATGGGCAGGTCGGGGTGCTTCTTAGAGACAGAGGCGAGAACATCCACGAGAAGGCCAGTGTGGATCTGTTCACTAAAAAGAAGGAGGTTGACGAGATCGCTCCTCTTAAGGTCCGAAAAGTACTCTCGTCTCTGCAAACGCGTCAGAAATGGTCCAAAGTCCCAGCTTGCGTGTTCGCCACTCACCTCACTGCTGCTGGCATTGCCTCCATGGAACCCAACAAGGCTCGGCTTAGGAAACTCGGGCAGTGTCGCAAGCCTCTTCTCACGCTTCCTCTCCACGTCATTGTGATGCTTCTTCCACTCCGACTGCTCCTGCTTCGCCTCGCGGTACTTTGCAAGCTCGCGATGATACTTGGCCTGCTGCTTTTCCTCCTCCTTGCAAGTGACGCACTTGAACTTGGAGGAACCGCTGCCGAGGGCGTCTGTCGGGATCTCTGGGTCATGGCAGAGCTGATGCCAGGCCTCGCCACAGCCACAGGAAATGATGAGGTTGCCTTCCGTCTCGGAAATTCGGTTGCACTTTACGCACATTCGTTTTCCGCTGCCGTCGTCCTTGGTGCGCTTCCTCTTCACTGGTGGCCTGGGAACAGGGCGCCTGAGGATTGCGGGTTCATGGTAGGCGGGGATGTTTGCAGATTTCCGGGAAGTCTCATCTTCGGCTGCCGTGCGTTTCCTCTTTGCTCCAGAGGGTGGTAAATAACTAGGCAGGGCTGACAAGGCTGCCGTGGGTTCTGCATGAGGATGATGAAGGGTCAAAGGAAGGTGGGAGTAGTCCACAGGTAGGTCTTCGACTTCCTCTGGTGCGATCTCGGGCGTTGAACGGGCAGGAGTTGCGACGAGATGACGCGGTGGTGATGCTGGGGTGGTGCCATTAAGACGACCCGTGACGATTCGCGAAGCCGAAAGAGAGAACTGCGGGTCGTACGACTGTTCTTCAATAGCTGGCGCGGGAGGCGACACAGAAGCCGGTGACTGTGACTGTACATTGTGGTGATGCTCGATTGGAGCAGGCTCAATTTCTATTTGCGCAATCGGCGCAAGCCACAGCTGGGGAGCTTCAACTTCGACGGGGGCTGTTTGCGCATCTTCCGGCTGTGCTTCAACAGTCGGCGTGGGTAGCAAATCCATCTCAACTGCGGTATCGATTTCCCTTAACTGTACCTCATTGGTAGCTTCGTTGTCGGTTACCATAAGGTCTGAAGCCGGTGGCTCCGACATATTGAGATGAGCAGGTACAGCTTGTGCCGCAGTAAAGGCGTGTAAGGTGTGGATGGCTTGTGAGAGCTGATGATGAAGCTAGCAGACTGGGAGGGCGATGCAAAGGACAAAGAATTCAGCTTCGGGATGCCGAAGCTTGTATCAGAGAAATCAGAATATTGACGGATGGAAAAACATCTTTTGGCATAATGGGTATCTTTTGGAGAGAAAGGAGAAAAGAATTACAGCTTGATGTGTACGCAGGAAGTCAACGGCAGAAATGCCATCAAACACGCGACCACCGTGAGTCGCGGGTGTCACGTGCGTTATTCACCGGGCTCACCGAGCAGGCCCGCACCCTGAGTACCTACCCATCTTGGATGTTCTCGGTGAGGCTCGGTCAACCCATCGGCACGGAACGACAAAGGCAATGGAAAGAAACATGGGAACCCATATACGAGAGCTCAGCAAATCACAACTTTCAGAGGCTTTGAGTAGCTTACTACGGTTTCTACGGTATATCATGATGGCTACGCTCTGTCGTGATGAACGAAAAAGACCTCGGGGTGGGATAGAATTGCTGTGCTGACATCATCAGGGATATGGTCCCAAACCTGCATTAGCGTTCTTATTCTCAGGGCGAGGAAGAACCCAACTGACCGGGCTCGATAGATAAGTGGTGCTCTCACCAACGTCTTTGGGTTGGTTTAAATCGCAGTGAAACCGAATAAGGCAAGCCATTTGGCCACAGGCAGAACCTCTTTTGATCCAGCCCACCACACCCATCATCCTTCAACGATGAGATGCGCTTTTTCGGCAAACGAAATGCTTCTAGTAAATGGCGACACGAAGGGGTTTTTTGTGGGAGCCCGGCCGTGACAACTTTCACACCTGCAGTTCAAACCTTCTAGCTTACCGCTTCGCCCTGCTGGTTGACTAGTAATTGAAAAAGTCCTTCCAGTGTTCGCAATGTCTGTGGAGGGGTTAAAATCTCAGTGACTTTTTTGAATCCTTCGGCTGTAAGCTCTGACCAACCACAGCATGACCCAGAAGCGATTGCATACGTCCCACCAGTGCCCGTTCACAATGCCCTTGGGTGAGTTAAAATTGCAGTGAAAGTGCAGTGCCTTCGGTAGGTTCCCCCCCCAACCCACCACATCATCCCCGTGAAGCGCTCATGGGCGATTCCCCAGTGTTCACAACATCTTGAGAGGGGTTAAAATCGCAGTGAAACGAGTGTGTCTCGCCCTGACCCGACCTAACCAACCACACCCTCCCCCTTCAAAGCCCGAATCCTCTCCTCCGAAAACCCAAGATGCCCCCCCAAAACCTCATCAGTATGCTGCCCCAGCGTCGGCGGCACACTCCTAACACTAGGCTCGCTCTCCGAATACTTGACCGGCGTATTCACCATCCGAATCGGCCCGCACTCTTCGTGCTCCATCTCGACAACCATGTTCCGCGCTTTCGTATGCTCATGCTCCAGCGTGCCCTGCACATCATTCACAGCCGCGTACGGCATGCCCCTGCCCTCAAAGACGGCCAACCACTCCGCCGTCGTTTTTGTGACTGTGACTTGTTCGATGAGCGCCTCGAGCTCGACGCGGTTGGCGACGCGGTTGGCGTTTGTGGCGTATTTTGCGTCGTTTTGCCATTCTGGTTTGTTTAGGCCTTGGCAAAGGATGCCGTAGAGGCGGTCGTTGCCGCCGCCGAAGAGGATGTCGCCGTCTTTTGTCTTGAAGGATTTATACGGCACAATCGAGGCTCGTGAAATGTCAGCACTTTTCGTAAACCACAAAACAAAACATGCGCAGAGAGATAGAAACTTACGATGCGCCGTCCCCCACCGTCCAGAATCCTTCTTCCCACTAATCAAACAACTACTCGCAATATTCGCCAACGTCGCCGTCTGGCAATCACTCAACGCCACATCAATATGCTGTCCCCTCCCCGTCCTGCCCCTCGCAAGCAGCGCCGCCATGATACTATTACTCGTATACAACCCCGTCGTGAGATCCGTTACGGCGACGCCGACTTTGACGGGTTCCCCTTCGCGGCTGCCGGTGATGTGCATCAGTCCGAACTCGGCTTCGACCATAACGTCGTAGCCTGCGCGGTCCGAGTAAGGGCCCGTCTGGCCGTAGCCTGTGATGGAGGCGTAGATGAGGCCGGGGTTGATTGCGCGGAGGGTGTCGTAGTCCATGGAGTACTTTTTGAGGGTGCCGGGGAGGTAGTTTTCTACGAAAATGTCGCATTTTGAGACGAGGCTGTGGAGGATTTCTGTGCCGGAGGGGTGTTGGAAGTTGAGGCCTAGGGATTTCTTGTTGCGGTTTACCTTTGGAAGTTAGTTAGCTTGGCTCAGGTGTATGACTGGAGGATACTGACTGCTAGGAAGTAGGCTGATTCGCCGGGCCCTTCTTTAGATGAGCCAGCTTTGTAGGTCGCGTAGGGAGGACCCCATGCTCGGGTATCGTCGCCGCGGACGGGATGTTCGACTTTGATCACCTCGGCGCTTCAAGGATGTCAGTATGGTTGCTCAGCATGAGATGGAGATGAGTGAGTGTGACTGACCCCAAGTCTCCCAAAATTTGTGTACAGTATGGCTACATCTCTCATTTCAGTATCAAACTTCTCAAAGTTGCGGGACGAGAGATGCTCACTCCAGCCAAAACTCTCGTCATATCAAGCACACGATACCCCTCAAGTGGTAGCTTGTTGCTCGGAACCGACGAATACTGACGCCACGCCCTCGGAAGCCGTGAGAACTGCGGACATGACCGCACAGCCCTCGAGGCTATCCGGGATGACACTCTAAGCGATGAAGAAGCCATTGTCTTGGTCTTTAAACAAAATCCAAAAAGAAATGAGGAAATGCTTTTGCGGGGAAGTTGTTGCTGGTGTTCAAGACCGGCATCATCGAGGTTCGCGACTTGGTTCCCCAGCTCCGACCCCGGTCTAGCTCCGGTCCGTTGGCGGGGATGCCGTCGGGTAGGCCTCGGCATTATCCTGGTCCCTTTGGATGCGGCTTAGGTAATTGGGCACAGACCATCACGGACTGCGTTCGTCGGCTCTGAAACTCGGCCTTGATTCTCCCGTCTGCATATGAACGTGGTTAAGTGCACAAAAGCTAGGTATCATCGAACCATCGCAAGCAGCTCATCCATACCAAACATCTCATGACTCTATCCTGATATTTCTATTCTTACAGTGATTCGTATGTGAGCTCACAGCCTGATATTGAGCTGCATTGACGCCGAACGCCTCCACAAATGTGGTCAACAGAGAACGAGAAGTCCCACGGTGGAAATGGCCATTATTGACAAAGGCATCTTTCAACCAAATCTGATCGTCCCAGTATTTCTTTTGGTCCAAAATTAGATAGCACATAGCTTCTATTGTCGTCGCCTCGCATTGTCTTGCACATTCAGAAACGACGTTGACCTGGGACCTCGAGAGTCTGCCGGCGTCGAGTTTGCCGAGGCTCGGGTGACCCAGTGGGAGAAGAAGGTGGGCCCTGTCGCTGCCGCGACGGCGATCGCGAATAAACAGGCTTCGAGTTGTTCCGTGGCCTAGATCTGCTCCGTGGCGGAGGTGACAATGGCGATTCCTGTGATATGGGTGATACTGGTCGGGACGTCGAGGGCCCGCCTTCGCTTCCTGAGTGGTGTCCTGGGGATACTGGCTCCTGTGGCTCATGTTCCCGGTATGTACTATACTGTTCAGCCGTATCTCTCAGGGTGGAACTCCTGAATCGCTCTCCGGGAACTTCTGGCCACTTCCCTTCTCTGTAGTCCGGGGCTCCGAATGGATCTTCTGTGGTGCTGCCAAACCATTTCCCGACCTTGACCAAGCCGGCCGAGACCTTTCTTCTATGTCCCTGGCCTTGCTTCGTCGCCTGAGTCCCACGTGTGGATGTGCTCGTGAGTTGGGGGAAGCCATGCTCAACGTGGTCTGCATGCCCGTCTTCGCTTTCTCGGAAAGACTCTGTGTCCACCTCTCGAGACCGATTATAGATCAAATGGCAATGCTCGCAGCCACAGAGGCTAAGCGGGTCTTTCGGGGCCTCGTTGATACCGTCGAGTAGGTAAATGAGGAATGATCCTACGATTGCTAGCCCCGTTGCAACAATGGTACCCCACTGGCCTGGATGAGAACTTGTTAGCAACAGAGACATTCCGTAGGTGGGTGTAACTCACCAACACTTCCGAATGGCTCAGTGTGATAATCCATCTGTGGACTCCAGAGGTTGATCTCTCCGAGAATGAGGATGGCCAACGCAGCGCCGCCAAAAACAAAGATCTCGATCAGACTCAGGAACCCGCTTACGGTTCCGTGTAGGTCCTTGGACTCCTCGGACTCGTTTTCCTTTTCCTTCTGTGGCCCATTCTGCTTCTTGATCCAATCGGTGATGACAATCTTGTTCCTCATAGAGATGAGCGAGATGATGGCTGGAACGCAGCATGCCACCGCGAGGAACATCGCATTTCCGAACCGAAGCTCGTTTGGTCTCGGCACCACGAATATCTCACTGGCAGCCTTTTGCCGCAGGCGTGAGAACGGACCGTCCGTCTGGGAACAGGTAATGCCGCATAATGGACTATCTCCGTACGGGAACTTTCTTGGGTCCGACGATATTGGGTTACCATTATTATCCTGATAGCAGGGAATGGAATTGGATCGGTAGAATTCGACAGCCAAGCTCACGAGGCCTATAAGTGTTGGTGAACGTTCGAGAATATACGCGATTCAGATATGTGGCGTCCTACCTGCCAGCAGTAGACTCGTCCAAACAAAGACAGTATTGCGTCCCTTTTCGTGGAAGTACGTCTCGGACTTTTTGACCGTCAATGGAACTGCGAGGATGCCTATAGAGCAAAATTGAAGTGCTCCGTAAATATCCATATCGGCAGCGTCTAGGCGATAGGTGTCAGCTAGATAATGCAAACGTCCTTTTTTAGACTGACCATCCACGTGGAGGGCAGCAAGGACGATACCGTGAACCGCAGCCACGGCCGGTAAGATCAACGCCGCTGCTATGCAGACATCTCTGATCCATTTCTCTCCCCGGGCTAGTACACATACTGCCAGAAGAATGTAATATCTAAATGACCTTTTGTTAGCTATGGACTTTTTATCGTGGATCAATATCTTTTTTGAAGATAAACAAAAGCTGCAGATGGGCATAGCCTTCGCCCTTTGGCTATCTTCCTTGAATCGGCCCCTCTCTCTTCTCGTCCTGCCTGCGATTCGAAGCCTGAGTGATGCCAGCATCAGGCTAGATTGTCGCAAAAAGCGAGGTAGAAGGGCCGATTCACATGAAGGCAACCATGGAGTCGTGGGCGATTGCTCTGGGGCCGTCCCCGATTTTGTCCACCGCGTGGTCGGCTGTATGTGATCCGGTTCCATTGCATTAGAGAGTGGAGAAAGAGAAGCCTCACTCACAGGATTCGTTGGCCAAACCCATATTGCCCTGATACTGGCCATCCGCAGAAAACCTCTATGCAATCTGGAGACGATCCGCAAGACGGGGTGAGCTGATCTGTGGCCCGTTGGCTGATGATGGCACGCAATAGAGGGGCAGGTGAAAACGGTGGCATCGCGCGTGTCCCATCAGTATGCCCAAGAGTTTGATGCTGCGTGGTCCGACCATCCAATGTTGGAACGCTTGGTAAAATAAGCTTTGGTTTCCTCCTCGGTATAAACGGCGGAAGTTGTAGATAATCAATCGACGAAAACGGCTTTCGACTGCCTCTCTAATCGGTACCGGTAGTTGGACGAGACAAGGTCGTTTCCCGCCCCTCCATCCAAAGATAGGTCTCCTTCCCTTCCGATTGCCCGAGAATCCGTCCAATGCTGGGATAGATTACCTCACTTTACGGTAAGGCTGGGAGTGGAAGGTGCTCGTGTGCTCGCTTGCTCTTCCGGTGCGGCTCAGCGAGTAGAGCAAAGCAGCGGCGCAAGGGGCAAGAGCTTGGATTCACTGGCAAGCATTCCAGAGCCCCCGCCGTGGAGGCGCAGCCAAAGGATTCGGGTGTTCATCTTACCGTCGTCACCAAGGTAAGTCGTAGGTGAAAGACAGTAGGTACTTTGGGCGAGCATCGCTGAGAATCTGACGCTGCAAATTGCCGACCAGCAAATCGCCAACGCCAAGCCCCATAAGGATGGGAACACAGCAGATATGAGAGCTTCGGCGGACGCAGGTGTCAACTGCTTCTGGCCAGTAAAGGTTGCAGTGCCCTGTCGGCTCTGGTATTGACGAGAAACAATGTTCAATCAGACTCGTGCTGACTTGCTGATGGCATAGGAACTGTGCAGGATGCTATGCCGGTTGAGGCACTAGGGCGAAGGTCAACTCGCCAGTCGGGCGTTGATGCCATTCCGCCATCTCACCCCGTCTCAGGTCTTAGTGTCATTCCACGCATTCCCTCCTCGAGTCTGCCCGTTCCCCAGGTCTCACATGGCCGGGCGATCTCGCTGACGTGGGCGGATGATGATAGCTCGGGGCCTGCTTGTTGAAGTCGGGTCTCTGCGGTCAACACCGTTTTGGCATAGGTATCTCGCACCTGCTATGCTGGATATTCTCCCTATCAATCCTATGGCCGATCCAGTCAGTTTCGTACGGGATGTATCCAAGATAATGATAGCAAATAAGGAGGTCTTGTAGAGGTGAGGATGGACCCGTAAGCAGGTTGTAGATGGGCACCAGATCTTACCTTGTGATCATCAGGCTCCCATCTCTTCCTTAGAATATTAGCTCAGGCGCGAGGTGGCCGTGTCAGGTTTGCCCCGACCTGATTAACTTGAACGAGTTGGAGGAAGTGCCAATCATTCGCACCTGTCCCCCGCAAAATGAAGCGACGCCCTCACCCGCGTCTTCTTAGTTGGCAATGGAAGCCGGCTAAATATCTATACGTACTCGGGCCCACTTTCCAATACATTCCCCCGTCCCGTCATCCCAATTCGGTTTCTGCTTCCTTCATCGCGCCATTCAGAGACTTCGTGAGAAGTACATGGATCTCGCGAAGTTCTCGAATTCCCCCCTCGTCGACGACTGACTTCTGGGCCCCATGAGGGCTTGAAGTCACGACACGCCACCCCAATCATCGCGATGGCCATCGATACGCGGACGGACCAGATCAGAGAGTGGAGGTCAATTGTGACGTTGATAGTCTTCTTCCTTGCGAGTAAGTCGTGGTACTTTCGTTTCGGAAGCCTTCGCCTGCCTCGCACATGTGTCGCAAATGAACAATTAATTAATTTTCATCGGGCGCACAGACATCGTCGTACTGTTCCCCTTCCACATCCCAGTCTACATTCCTGTGCGACTTTGGAATGGGGTGTTGAAGGTGCTTCGCAACTTGCGGGTGATACCGCGCGAGGACGACACTCACGATGGCTTCAAGGAGGACCGCCTTGGGGGTATGTCCACTCGACGCAAGCGATTTAAGCGGTTTGACTTCCCGATGAACTCAATCACTGCACCGTTGATCGCCGATCTGTTCCTTCTGGCCATCTTGGCAATTGGCAGAGAGGAAGTTTACGACGGGACGATTGGCCAAAACGGCATTCACCCTCTCGACATCATGGTCTTCTTTCTGACTCTGGCGTATATTGCTATCTCGATTGACGCTTCGGGTCTTATCCGTTACTTGGCACTCAGGGTGCTTCAATGGGGAGGCAAGGTCGGCTACCGCTTATTCTTCTACCTCTACGCCTTCTTCTTCTGTCTGGGCACCTTCATCGGCAACGACCCCATCATCCTGTCCGGCACGGCGTTCCTCGCCTACATGACCCGAATCTCGAATAACATCAAGTACCCGAGAGCGTGGATCTTCACCCAATTCTCCATAGCCAATATTGCCTCGGCCATTCTCGTCTCGTCTAACCCGACCAACCTTGTGCTTGCAGGTGCTTTCGACATCAAGTTCGTAGAGTACACGGCCAATATGGTTGTGCCAGTCGTCGTCACAGCAGTCGTCTTGTTCCCGTTCCTTCTCTACATCATCTTTGCAGATAAGAAGCTCATCCCCGAGTCCATTGAGATGTTCCAACCACCAGAGGAGGCCATGCAATCGAAACCCGTCAATCCTAACATTCCGAACCCCAGAGGAGCCGCGAATCATGCCGATCAAGCGCCCGAGAGCAGTCCGCAAGCCCAGTTGCTCTCGGCCATTGAGATTTTGAATCCCTGGCTTGACAAGGGAGGAGCCGCCTTTGGCGCTGTCGTCATGTCGGTGACACTCATTACGGTCCTTGCTCTCAATGCAGCAAATGTCAAACCGAAGGACGACCAGCATCTGCAAGTCTTCTGGGTCACCTTACCAGCTGCTTTCATCATGCTCTGCTGGGACCTGGCATTTGGCTGGTATCACAGGGAAGAAACTCGTACGATAGCCCAACAGGGACGAGATGGACAGGATGAGGAGCTTCCCAGGGCAGACCAGGGCAGCAGGGAGAAAGATGCGTTGGGTATACTGAACCAAGAAGACACGGGCTTGGCCCAAGGCACGACAGAGATGTCGCCGATATCACACGCAACCAGACCCGAGATTCACGTTCAAGATACCGATCTGCTTGACGATAAAATAGGCCTTGGAATTACGAAGGAGGAGGTTTCGCCCATTAGCAACGATACCAGCACGAATGCATCAGAACGGAACACCAATGATACCGACTTTATGATCACCCCAGCGATCCAGGCACCAGGAAACAGTGACAAGGTAACCGGCAATGCGGGAACGCAGCTCATATCCTCACAGTCTACAGCTGTCGATAGGACAGAACATGTTGATGTAAGTAGAACGCCCAGCGAGGGTTCTACGGAGAGCAGGAGACGAACTTTGCCAGCTGCAGCCAGTGAGCCTGGCGAAGCACAAACGCAGCCAGACGGAATTACGGATGTCGAAAAGGCAGTCATTGGAAGACAACGCGGTCGAAGCTCAAGTTTCCGCTCCAAAAAGCAACCAGCGACACTGGTATCACGCTTCAAGGATGGGTACCGTTGGTCACAAGAGACGTTCCCCACGGTGATGGCGGTGCTAGCTCATCTACCCTTCGCCCTCGTGCCATTTGCCTTTGCCATGTTCGTCCTCGTGCAAGCTCTCGTTACCAAGGGCTGGGTGCCGGTGTTTGCGTACGGATGGGATCACTGGGTTGAAAAGACGGGTACCATTGGTGCCATTGGCGGCATGGGGTTCCTCTCGGTCATCCTCTGCAACGTGAGTCCTTACCCCTCAAGATCTGATGTGATCATGGTGTCACATATAACCTGACTTTTGTAACCCTTCTCTAGTTTGCGGGAACCAACATTGGCACGACCATCCTGCTCTCCCGAGTAATCCAAGCGTGGCAGCAGATCCACCGAGAGAACGGCGTGCCCATCAGCGAGCGCACCTTCTGGGCGACGGTCTACAGTATGGCTCTTGGCGTCAACTACGGCGCCTTCAGCACGGCCTTTAGCGCATCGTTGGCCGGTCTGCTGTGGAGGGACATTCTGGAGAGGAAGCACATTTTCGTCAGCAGGAGAGACTTTGCGAGGGAAAACATACCCATCATCGCCATCGCCATGACGGTCGGTTGCACGGTTCTGGTTGGGGAGATTTACATCACGCGAACGAACAAGCCGTATCCACTGTGAGCGGTGGATGGATATAGTGGGCTGAAGCTCACTTATAGAGGACTTGAGACGATTTAGAGATCCAAAAGATACCCCATTTGAATGGCAATGACTGGTCGCGAGTTACGCCTGCCTGAGACCGAGAAGATGGGCATTTGCCAAAGTCATGACGGATGCAACGCTGCGCGATGCTGAGTATAGAGAATGCATGAGACGCCACGGGAAGGTAAAGCAACAACCCCAGACTTGACGACCTCACTCATATCAACTTACACCTCAAACCTCCCACAGCACTCCGCCGCAAGCACGACATCGCAAACGGATCAATTGACTTCTGCACCAAGACCAAGTAAAAAAGCCACACTTAGAGCGGCATCGTGCAGCCATCCCGTCTCGACTGCGGCATGAAGAGCGGGAGGGCTGTGTAGAGGACATGCAGAATGAAATGCCACTCCCGCAGGCAGCGAGTACGACATTGGATTATTGTGGATGGCGTGCAGCAGGGCTGTGGCTGTGTTGTGAATGCATCCCAGACCCCTGGGGAAGAAGAGGGGAAAGGGGGCTCTGCTGTGTGATGCGACGCGGGCTTCGTCTTTTCTTTTGGTATGCAGTTTGCATTCTGCGCGTGTTCTGTGAGGGGTTATTGAAGAGATTGAGTATCGCTTCTGTTGGAAGGATATTGGATGATTTCGCAATCTGCCTTGACACGGCGCTTAAGAGGTTTACTTACCCGTTGGGTCTGGTGAAGATCGTGGGCCGTTAGCAGGCATCTTCAGCCAGGGTCGAAGTCACCAAGACCAACTTACTCTTGTCGAATTCACTCATGCGCGGGGTGCGGTACGAGTACCTATGATCGCATACCGCGGTTCAGCGCTTATCGCTCACTCAGTCCTTGTCCAAGGTAACATTGAGCAGAGACGTGAAAATAGCACAGCCGCGCTGCTGTGCCGTTAACCAGGTGCTCACTTCACCCGCGATCCACAGAGAGGCATATGTTCGTAGACTCGCGATAATGGATCAACCGCGATCATGACCCATTTCCGGACGTCAGCGGAGGGTTGTGTGCATGTGTCTCAGTCATGATCTTCCAAGGTCAGCCAGCCCTCCATTCACCAATGGGATGCTCCCGCTGCCGAGCGTCGGAGTCGTGGAATCTGTAGGTAAGCTGAGGCAGCAGGATACAGTAGCTACAAGCCTACATCCCTACCGACGACAACGGCTGCGGGGTTTTCCGCAACGTGATTGATGGAGCATGGAGGGGGGGGGGGGGGGGGGGAGACGGCACGGGAGGAATGGGAGGATGCCTGGGGAGGGGCCAGAGGGGTTCGTCGGTTCGATGGGGGACGGAAGATCAGCGTCTGTCAGCGCGGGAGGGGGGTTTCTGCTTACTGCATGAGCTGGCCCGATAACGAGTGCTTTCTCTCCGGCGCGGGCGGGCGGGCGGATCCGGATCATGGTCTTGGATCTTTGTTTCTGAATGAAGGCTGAGAGAAGTCTTTCCCAGTCCTCGCAGGCTGTCGTATCCAAGAGATGAGGGATTCCTCCAATTCCAGAGGACCTCGGGGTTCAGGGTGCAAGACTGGATGACTTCAAAGTTCAAACCTGCTTCGCGGATGCCCTTTGGCCCAAGCACCCGGCCGATTGAGTTGAGGTGCGAATAGTTGAGACGCTGGAGCATGCAGTCTTCTGCCCGAGAAATAGGAAATGTTTCACCCCATCGACGCAGGTAGAGCTCGAATCGTTGGTGGTTTGTCTGTGCTTGGCCTCGGTTCATGTTTTTCGTCCTCTCTCTCTCTCTCTCATATGCAGCGCAATACTCTGCTGAAGAGCATTCCTCAAGTTCTCGCCAGTTGGAATAGTCAATGGCTCGGGTTTTCTGCCATGCCATTGACTTTGACTTGGAGTCTCCGAAAGAACTTGAGATAGATGCAGGGATTGAGAATCGGGCGTTGTCTCGTTCTCCCCCACCATCCTCAGCCAGCTCGGGATTGAATCCTTCGCGGGAAAGACGGCATGAACCGAGGCTGTTTAAGGCTCTTTTGCGAATCGAACCTCCCAAAATATCTTTGATCAAAAGAGATGAGAGTGCTACCCTTGTGTAGGTACAGTCTCGATGAGCAGCGGGTCAGAGGCAGCTTTACACTATCCGCCTGGGAAAGCTCATGTAACTACGAATGGACAATACCGATCAAGTGAAGCTCAGTCCAGAATAAGTCAACCACTCGTCAAATCAGCCCGAAGAGCATCCCATCTCCCAGAATCCTCCATCCCATTCTTCCCCCGTGGGGTCCAAGTGTCCCCATCCGGACTTCGTTGGTAGCCAGAGGTGGTCATCCCACGGTGCCTACAACGTCCGGAATCATCACGCTCGAACGGAGGTTGCAGTTGCAGAATGCCCTGCAACTAACATCCTCACCATCCTCACCATCCTCGCATGCAGGAACATACATCAACTCTCTTCCTCTGTTACTTACATTGACTTTCGGGATGCGGCCTCACCCCTTGATTTCACCAACGCAGATATCGTTCTTATCATCAGGTCCCTTCCTCCCTCGCCCGGGGGGGGGGGGCTATCCCGAAGAGAAAAGGCAGATCCTGCAGGCCACTGTTGATGCAGTAGCCGTTGATGTAGTGGCCGTTTTGAAACGGCCGCGAATGCAGCGAAGGAGGTGCGTGGGAGTGATCAATGCGCCAGCCTGTTGGATGATGGACAGAGTTTTGTGTTCTTTCAACGTTTTTCATCAAAACAGTCTGAATAGGTTTGTTTGTTTGAACCATTCTCTTTACGCCAAGTAATTTAGACATCAGCTGAAGCGAGAGAGAGAGAAAAAGGATGAAAAGGGTCCAGGGTGCGAAATCGGGCGACGGGGATGATGGACCCGACTCGTAGCATTCGCGGCTGAAAAAGCCACATCTTTGCCTCGTGTCGTTTCTGTGGCCTTAACGCTGACCTTCATCTGTTAAATCGTTGATTGTGCCCCGGCCCGACTTTGGCCAAGCTAAATCTTCGCATGATGTTACTGCCAAGCCGAGTCTCTTCTTTGTATGAGTCGCGATAGGGATGGGAGGGCTGAGAATTTTTCAGAAATGGTTTTCGAACGTTGAACAATGGTCGTAGGATGAGAGGGAACAAAGAGCCAGAATCCAGACGCAGCGGGCAAACAATGTGAGCGTTGACCCGAAAGTGAGATGTTTAATCAAGGGATTGCGATTTCTTTGTTCGACTAGGTAGAAGTTAATTAGTCGGCATCATCGCCCGTTCGATGCGACTTCAGGGACTGAATCATCAGCTTGCAGAGTGAGTGAGGGAACCACGGAAAAGATGAGTGAGCGGGTTGGAGTGAGTGAGATCGCTCATGAGTGAGTGACTTGCAGCAGCGCAGCGCCTCACTAACACGACGGGATCCTCACCACCACACCACCACACCACCCGCCGGGGGTGTGTGTCCAGGTGCAGAACTGCAGGTGGTGTTCCAGCTCCGCCCCGCGGGTCCTTTGCCTTTCCGCCATGGCCCCCGCGAACGAGCGAAGAAGGTTCTCAGCGTGTTCGTCCACCGGGGTTCCAGCTCGGCCCACGAGCACCACGTCGGCTGCTGCTGGACTGTAAGGCGTCAGGGTTTGGTGGCCGAGCGGATTTGGGAAGCTGATTGAGCGCCTAAGCTAAGCCGAGTCGAGGTAGACTCCTCGTGGACCGTTGTTGTACATTGTTCTAAGTTGGGAGCCCACGCTTAGAGGTTCTCTTGTTTTCTCTCTGTCAAACTGTGGTCCAGTGCGACATTACTGCGCAGTCTTGTTCTGTTTACCAAGACCAACAAGCCTCGACATATCTCCAACGCAGATCGGCTAGGCAGACGAGCACTATGGCATCAGAGACTGACGCAAGTGCAAGTGGTCCTCGTGTGTGTGATATCCATCGATAGACATGACACGATCTGGGGAAGACATTAGGCATACGTTTAGGACAACGTTCGGCCTTATTCGCTTCCTCGCCGTCACAAAGAAAGCCGCCGCAAGAAACATGAACCGCCCCAAAAGTCTAGGTACATCCCTAACCAGACACACCACACCCTTGGCTCCCCGCGGTTGGTCGGGGGGCGGATCTGCTTCCCTGCTGCGGGAAACAGGGATGGTAGCACGACGAAAGCACACGGCCAATTATAGCCGCATCGCATGGCGCCGAGCGAACGATTCACAACCATGGTCCATGGTCCAACCCAACCCAACCTACGGATCCCCCTTGCCCGATGGGCAGAAAGAGAAGTTGTAAGTTGTAAGTGGCATCGCTGCGGCAGCGGGCAGCGCCTTATGGGGCACACTCACACGGCTACGGCTACTATTCCCAAACATTACCCTCTTTTTTTCTTTTTTCTGTTTCTGCTTTTCTCTCCCCCCCAGTCCAGTCTCCATCCCATCCCCCACGCCCGCAGTTGGGCGATATGCACACTCCCAACCCTTGAATCTTTGTATGAGTGTGAGTGGGATGGATAGCCAAGGCTTCGAGGGGATGCGGGCCACTCAGCGGTAGAGATGCCCCTTCTGCCTCGCAGTTGCTTCGCTTGCTTCGGCTCGTGCCCTCTCACAGTGGACAAGGGTCTGATAGGATCCTTCCCCCTCCATGGCCATGCTTGCTTGCATGGAAGCTCTTGTGAAGCTCTCTCTTCTCAATGCCAAACAAGGTCGCCATTGTGTCTCGCAAGATCCAGAAACCATGTAATAAAGGGGACCTCTCATCCCTCCTTCTGTCATCCCTTTCTCCCCCATCTTCTGATCACCAGTGCCCATCACCACACGGACTTTTATCTAGAGAGGGTCTCACGCACAGAGCTCTCTATTCTCGTCTCCGTCATCAAACAAACGCTCCGAGCGGAATCAACAGGACCAAAACACCATTCACCTATCCTTACACATAAACATTGGTGATGTCCTCACTTGGGTGCAGTCGTCCGGAGCATCATTGACCATCCGCACAAACATCCCACACCACACACCCCTTCTCCTCCACCCCCTTCCGCCCACCTTACCCGTCACACTGGCACCACCGGAGGCCGGCGCCGGCGTACACTATCGCGGCACCATCTTTTGCTACCTTCTCTAAACTTCTTTCCCCCCCCCCCCCCCCAACTCAGCTACGACCTCGGATCTAGAAGGGGGAGGGGCAGAAAGAGGTCGAGACCCGGGCGGGGACGTAACGGACTACGACTTGAACTACTGCGACTTGTTCTAGTCCCGTTGTCAACAAACAAACCGCCCAATTCCTTCTCTGTCCGCAACGTCAACATAAGAAGACATGGCACCTGTCATTTCCGACATACTCAGACGAGAAGAAGCAAGAATACAAACAACCTTACAAGTAACAACAACAATAGCAACTGTAACAACGTCCCCATCACATACAACATCACCGGCACAAACAACAGCAACATCAACACCGACGCCAATAGACGCAAGCAACGGCATCGGCGGCACACCAGGAAACATTGAATCCCCTTCCTCGGCAGGAACAACAACAACAACAACAACAACAACAGTCCTCATCATCGTCATCCTCTGCTGCGCATCCGCCATCATGTCGGCGACGCTCTTCTACGTTTTTGACCGCAAAAAGAACGCCCAGTTCCGCGAGGCGTGTAGGCGGGACCCCTACCTCACGCGCAAAGAATTCGCCCGCCGGCGCAAGCTCAGTGCTCTGGAGAGGCTCGAGGAGGAGGAGCTGCAGCGGAGCATCATGATTCGCAAGTCTCTTGCGAGTCGCGGGCCGTCGAGGAGTAATAGCTGCGAGGACGTGTTTGATCTATCTTCGATGCAGGAGCAGCACCACAGCCGCCACAACCACCAGATGACGGAGATGGATATGCCGGAGCCACCGAGGGGCAGGCAGCAGATGAGGGAGCACCAGGAGGGATTACAATTACATCAAGGGCGACAATCATCTGGGGAGTGGGCGCCTAGCGAGGGGAGAAGCAGGTCCGGGTCCGAGACTTCGAGTTCGGCTTCGTCTGCGCGGCGGGCTTATACTGGGCCGGGGTGTTCCGGTGTGGATGCCGATGGTGCCGGGACCCTGCTGACGCCGCAGTCGAGCGGGACGGGGCCGAGCCGGTTGGTGCTGGATAAGGAGACTGCGCCGCCGCCGATTCACCCGATGGAGGAGATTACACGACCTTTACCGGCGGTGCCCAGAACTGATGGTCCTTCGCATCTGTCATAAAGACAGGGTCTGGAGTTGGAGTGTATGTTTACGAGATTTGAAGCGGGAGGGGCCGGAAGGGTTGCCCCGTTGGTGTATTCTTGTACCTTCTTTTACCGTACTTTTCATTTGTATTGATACCCATGATCGAATACACGTCAAGATTTTGACTGAATTTTTTTAATTTTTTTTTAAATATATATATTTTTTGAATTGCCCATGGTGAGAGAGAGCGGTGAGTTGCGAAGGAAAGTAAGGTAGCAATTGACTTACACCTTCCTCGGCGGGTTGGAACATTCGAGCAGATGACAAAGACTGAGAATTCGAGGTCGACAGTGGACCCATTCATTTGATGAGGTAAGCAGACGAGGTTGACCCAAATAAGGTTGCCGATTCCCTCGTACCTTCCAACCTCACTGTCTGCTGAGTCATCTCACCACCCATCTCCGAAAACTGCCTGCCTAAGGTCGTATGGGGGTCAAAGTCCTCATCCGTAATCCGAAACCTCAGCCTTGACTTCTCTCCCCTACAACCCACTTCACGTCACTCGCTCGCCGCACGAAAGATTGTCGTCTGCCATCCGCCGCAACGAAATCTCGAGAAATCGTCGCATCGACTTTTTTCAGAGCACCTTTGCGACCGTCGTATACGAGTCCTTCGAGCTGCGCGACATTGGTACATTGCGCCGTACCTTCTCAAGTCTTTGTTCGCCACTTCCCACGTCTCGGACGCCTTCACTGGTAGAATCGGTCGGCTGGCAAACAAAGCCTTTCTCTCCCTCGACTCCTCTCCTCCTTCCCCCGCAAAATCGTCTTTCGCGACTTCCCGTCAAAGGACATTTTATTGGTGAGAGAGGATATTCCTGCCGAAAGTCAGGAAGTCATGGCTCACCTTTATCTCTGTGCATAGTTAGGGCATTCCCCGAGCGCTTTCGTCATTCTCCCGCTGAACGCCCAACCCGTTCATCAAGAAAACGCCGATCAAGCAGCCTGAGGATTCTCTATCTATATACATTCGCCTACTGCCTCGGCGTGGGATCGAGACCTTACCTCGGTTCCGAAGCAGCTTCTAGCATCGTCCTTTGAGACGATCGTTCATTGGGCGAAGTAGCCGTCGTCCAAAGAAAACACCGCCAAGCTGCATTCGCCGCTTTTCGTTCAGCTTCATACCGATCTTCTCTGGATAGCAAAACCCAGCGAACCGACAGAAGAAACCTACCAAGCAGTCGTCAACAAGCGAAAAGAACTCCGGCGGAGAAGAAAGGAGCTCAGACGTCGTCGCAAAGTCTTTGACGAAATCAACAACATCTACACTGCCAAGCCGTACAAGCCCAAGATGCTCGGCCCCAATGGAGCCGCGACGGACGAGAATGCCGAGGGCTTCAAGGATGACCTCAACTGCGTCGTGATGTGTCCCGACTGCAAGGAGTACCCTCCCAATCTGGTTGAGGAGTTCTCTTCTGGCGACATGGTGTGTGGTTCTTGCGGCCTCGTCGTTGGAGACAAGATTATCGACACCCGCTCCGAATGGCGTACATTTGCCAATGATGACCAAGGCAACGATGATCCCTCCCGTGTCGGTGACGCCGTCAACCCCTTGCTCAACGGATCACAGCTCGAGACCACCATCGCTTTCGGCGATGGCAGAGACTCCAAGCAGCTTGCTCGTCTTCAGAACAAGTCCCAGAACGACAAGGCTAGCAAATCTCTGATGCAGGCGTACAAGGAGATTGGTGCCTTTTGCGACAGTATCAACCTAGGCAAGAACGTCTCTGATGCGGCCAAGCACATCTTCAAATTGACGTACGACCACAACTTCATGAAAGGCAAGCCGCAGGAGGCTGTCATCGCAGGTTGCATTTTCATCGCCTGTCGTCAGACCGGTGTCGGCCGTACTTTCCGCGAGATCTTCCAGGTCACCCACGTGTCAAAGAAGGAAATTGGCAGGGTTTTCAAGCAGCTTGAGTCCTTCCTGCAGAAGATCAAGGAGGAGAACCCGCGTGGTGCCGGCTCTCTTTCCAACCTGGATGGCTACAAGGCCAGCGCGTCTACCAGTGCCGAGGACCTCTGCACTCGTTTCTGCTCCAACCTCAACTTCCGTAATGCGCAGAAGATTGAGAACGTCTCGCGCGCTCTCGCACGCAAGACATCGAGCGTCTCTGAATTAGCTGGCCGTTCGCCTTTGTCCGTCGCCGCCGCCTGTATCTACATGGCATCTCACCTCATGAAGGAATCTAGAACCTCCAAGGAGATTGCCTCGGTGGCAGGTGTTAGCGACGGCACCATCAAGACGGCCTATCGGTTCTTGTACCAGGCTCGCGACAGACTCATTGAGAAGGAGTGGGGCGCGGACAAGAAGGCAATCGATAATCTTCCGGTTAACTAGAAGATTTCTGGTAGCCCTCCCGACTGCTCAGTCACTGCTTATCCCCAGGGCGAGGCGGAAGAAATGGCCACTATCAAAATTGAGGCGAGTGGTGCCGAAGACGTTGCGTATCCGACTCCCAAGCAGGAGTAGGAGACGACGTCAAAGCACACACACACCTTGGAGCATCGTGCAGCCGGCTGCATTTCTTGGTCGTCAGCCGCGACTGCAAAACATGAAAATTTCCATGGGCGTTTAGGGGTGGTTTCCCTGTGCCCGCCGTCTCATTCTGTCGATCGGTTCTAGTCACCTGGAATGGTGCAACCTCGAAGCTCTTGGAAGATTAGAGCTGGGAGGGTCCGATTGTGACGAGACAGATTTGCTTTCTTGCTCGCTTGCGTGGTGAGGTTTGGGATGGGGATTCTGGAATTATTAGGACTGGGGTGGCTTAATTGCATAATCATTGCGGATATTCCCAGATTGCTGCTTTGTTTGTTTTTTTTTTTTTTTTTAACCGAGGATTCATAGCATAGACAGCACGAATCACAACATGCTTTCACTCATGACATTGCACTAATCAATGATCTTCCATGAACTTGATATGCTCATGTCCAGAGATGTATGTGAATAAGGTTAAAAAAATAAAATAAAAAATAAAAAGAGTGAGAGGCCCATAAAGGCACAGCTCAGCAAGGTGTGTTGAAGCATTTCGCAAAGGTACCTTGGTGAGCTCGTGTACGGTGTGTAAAGGCCGTGTACAATGATATTTGCACTTGGTCCACCGGCCAATCAAAAGCCAGCTGTCCCCCCAATAACTTTTTCCCACCACAGGGAAACCTGAGCCTTGCCTCGCGTCGCGACTCCATCAACCAGCGTCGATTGACACTCATTCAGCCTTGCACTTCACCAGACCTGCGAATTGCGCCCACGAATTCCCATCTCGACTCCACCATCCACCTCGTGTCCACGTGCGCACTTCACAATGTCCGGACGTCGTTCTCGGTCGGGCAGGGCTGCCGCCAAGCGCGCCTCTGCTGCGCTTCGTAAGTACAGCTCTTTCCCAATTATTCACATTCGGTCGCGACTTTCAGAGCTGCATGGTCCATGATTTGAATGCGTGGATGGTCTGCAACGCTTTGGAGATGTTTATTCTACTCGGTTCATCTTCAAGGGGTTGTTTAAATGAGGGATGCGAGCGCATGGTGCCTCGATGGTTGCCTCCTCGCTTCGCGTACCCCTCCATTCATGACAGCTACCCCTCGAACAAGTCGCTGTCACAGCAATAATCCTTGGGAGAAACCACAAGTGGAAGCTGATTGCTGACTGCACTCTGATGTTAGAAAGCACGCCCAGGGCCTTTGAGGGTATCGACGATGACGAGCCCGTCCCCGAAGCTGTCGAGTCCGAGCCCGAGCACGAGGCGCAACCCGAAGAAGACGAAGAGGACGAGGAGGAAGAAGAGGAAAAGGCAAACGAGTCAGGCGAGGAGGAAGAAGCTGCCGATGAAGACGGAGAAGAGGAAGAGGAAGAGCAAGCAAACGACGAGGGAGAGGAATCCGAACCTTCAGCCAAAGAACCCACTCCCCCGACGGAGCCTGTGGTGCGTCGCAAGCGACTAGGACGGCCCCCGAAGAACAAGCCACCGGGCTGGGACAACATGATCACCGTACCCGCATCCGAAGCCGACACTCCGCGACGTAGAGGTCGTGGAGGTTGGCGCGGCCGCGGCGGACGCCGACCTGCGCCTGGACAGGCACCCCCTAAGCTGAAGCAGGTGATTGACAAGGAGGGCACAGAAGTCGATATTGTCGACGACGAGTGCGTGCTCCCTGAAGACGCGGAAGGCGAGACAAAGGTCGACAAGCTCGGCAACCTCCAGGGCGGCCGCCAGTACCGTTGCAGAACGTTCACCGTCAAGGATCGCGGCGAGCGGCAGTACATGTTGTCGACAGAGCCCGCCCGTTGCGTCGGTTTCCGCGACAGTTACTTGTTCTTCAACAAGCACCCGAAGCTGTACAAGATCATCGTGAGCGACGACGAGAAGATGGACATGATTGAGCGGAATATTATTCCCCACTCATACAAGGGCCGTGCGATAGGTATCGTCACGGCGCGATCCGTCTTTGTCGAGTTCGGCGCGAGGATCATTGTGGGAGGTCGGAATATCGTGGACGACTACCGTGTGGCTGACATGCGTGCCTCTGGCATCATCGAGGGACATATTGCGGACCCTTCCGACATCTTCAATCCCAACGAGCCGTACAACTCGAATCAGTATGTTGCGTGGTTCGGCGCCAGTGCCGTGTACCATACCAACCAAACACCTGCTGCTTCGGATCCTCTTGCCGGTTTGACAGAGGTCAAGAAGAAGAGGGTCAACGTGAATGACACGAACTGGCAACTGGAGCACGCTCGTGCTGCTAGGTAGGTTTCGAATCTTTAATTCGTCAATGTGTCACAGACTAACAAACCTTTAGCGAGTTCAACAGTCGTCTCAACGCCATCCGCATGGCAACACTGCGGAACGGCGCATACGACATTCACACCAACCTGATGCAGAAGCCAGTCAACACGCAGCCGACCCGCGCTCGCGTCGAGAGAGTCACTCCCGGCGACACAAGCGACGCAAACAGTGCATTCCCCACGGTCCCCTCAGCCGTGCAGCGCAACTTCAACGTCGTCGATATCGTCTACGAAATACCGCGCGCGGGCGTCCAATCCGCCGGAAAGCGACCCGCCGAGGTGCCCGATTTCCTGAAGCCCTTCAACGGCATCCTGGCCATCGGCGACGACCTCAAGGCTCTCCTGCCGCCGGAATGCCGCGCATCCCTCGAGAGGCACCAGGACCAGCAGCGGGAGTTTGAGTCGCGCTTCGGCGACGAGAAGGATAAGATGGCGCGGGGTAATCTGCAGATCGACAAGGCGATTGTGCCGCAGGGCAAGCACTCTTAGAAGGAGTTGATTGCGATCCCCAGCTTCTATCCCATGCCCGACGGCCGCTTTGAATTGCGGATGGGGAAGCGCGAGTGCAGCTTTTGCGGCGGTAATGTGAGGGTGTGCGGTCACGGGAGGGAGAGGAGGGCTGTGTTTCATACGCGGCACCTTGGTGCGGTTAAGAAGGCGGTCAAGGTCGAAGCTGCTGTCGCTGCGCGGAAGATGGTCAAGTCGGAGTCGTCGAGTTCGCAGGGCAAGATGCCGATTGGACCTTCTTCCCTTTCGAAGGTGATGAGCTCGGATGCGGAGTCTCCCAAGAAGGCCACGAGGGTGGCGTTGGCGATGGCCCGGGGCGTGAAGCGGTCTTCGGATGGACTTGGTGAGGGTGAGGGTGAGGGTGTGGGTGTGGGGAAGAGGGTTAAGATCCGGTCTGATATATTCCGCGGTGGCATTTGAAGTCGGAGAAGCAGAAGGGGAGGGCGTAGATTGCTTGATGGAAGTTGGTCTTTGATTCGTTTTTTCCATCGCGGGGAGAGTTTCTCCCTGTTGGCCTGGCGTTTTTGGGGGGTGTTTGGTGGTGGAATGGTTTCAAGGGGGGGCCACCACTACCTAGGAGACTGTGGAAAACTATTACTGTTGATGTTAATACTGCGTTCTTTCTGCTAGGTGGGCTTTGCTCGTTGAGCAGAGAGAAGGCGGCATATCTAGGAGCAGATCTGGGGGACGCCCCTGAGATGAGAACTGCTTAAGTATGGGGAGATGTGGAAGGGGAGGAAGGGGGAGAGCTGTATGTAGGACTAGCATGATTCATGAATGGCTCATAAAGGATTCCAAAGCAATCTTGTCTTTCTTTTTATATGAGTATGTGAGGTGTGAGATGATGCTGGGGGCGTCTGGAATCGCCTGGTGTAGGAAATGGGGTTCGGGAGATGTGCAGAAGAGACAGGCCGAGGTGTTGAGTCCGTTCCTGGAAGTCATTGATTCCTCTGGGTTGATGCAGATGATGAGTCTTGGGGCAAGGACTGCATTGTGTCTACCTGATTTCTTGCATCTCTTTCAACACCTTTGTCGGAAAGGGGAGGGCTGGGCTGGTCTCAAGGCCATATAAATACATCACCCATCGTGAGAATTCGCGTTATCGTCCGGCACAGAGCATCCTTTGGGCCTCGCATAATTCTCGTGATCTCTTGGCACCTGCAAGCAGGCATTGGAGAAGTTCCTAGTTCTTGGTTGCCGCATAGCTCTTTTCGATAATCGCTTCCAACCTCAAGAGATCCAGGAGTCCTAACGCCGCTTCACTTCTCGTCACGTATTCGTTAGATCATATGCCCGAATACGGAGCAGGCAACGCTAAAGGATAGACACGGTGGCTTCTAATCTAGTAGATCTTACTTGTCGAGATACTCCTTCTTAAGAATAGCGAGGTCCCGCTAACTACCGCCAGCCGCCTCTGGTAAAATGACGGCTCGGCCGAATCGACGCCCAACTTCCTGACCTGGCTATGGTGCCATACCTGCTTGTCGGGCAAGTCGTGGGAGTCGCCAGGGCCGGTTTGTTAAATAGGCTCATCGCCGCTAGGAGATAATGGTTATTGCCTTTGGAGCTATAAAAGAAGTGGTATAATAGATGGGAGCTTCCGTGTTTGAATCTTGGCGATCATGAGAAAACATCCATCGAATATGGGACCTTGTCAAGCGTTCACATATAGAAGTGGTGGCTCTATGCAAAGACAAGCATACAGATATGCTCGACGATGTCTGGCACCACTGTTCGATGCCCCATGTCATTCAACATCATTTCCCAACGTACCTGTGGTCAGCATTGGGAACAGCTTTTCTTTCACTTATCCTACCTAACTTCAGGACTACCCATCGTCTATCCTATTGATTACGGACAATGGGCTCAGTCCCAGAACCTCTTCCCCATGGCGTGTCAGTCGACATGGCAAATCAGCCCAGCAACCCAAAAGAAGTGGCGACCTTATTAAACAACATCGGCACGCTGGGCGCCTCCTTCTCTCTCGACAATGACCAGCAACGTCTCGATCTCTTGAAACAGGCTCGTCAACTGGTTCAGGCTCTGGATACGCCTAGAGAGATCATGATAAAGCACTTGTGGGCACAGGTAGTACACGGCCAACCATAGATGGTCACCAGACGTCTTACTGATTCGGTATACGATACATAGCCCGCCACTGGGTGCGCCATCGCTTCTGGAGTTGAGTCAGGCCTCTTCGACTTCATGGCCCGGAACCCAGGGCCCAAGACCATAGCTCAGCTCGCGGCAGAACTCGACTTTGACAAAGATCTTCTGGCACGTTCGATGCGGCACCTGGCGTCGACAGGATACCTGTACGAGACCGGCGTGGACGAGTACGAGACGAACCACTTTTCAAAGTCGCTGACCCTTCCTATCATCGGCAGCGCCTACTCCTGCGTGTAAGTCTACGTCATCCAGCCGAATATAAGTATCTTACGACCTCTTTCAGAGTCGGCGGCGTCTGGCCTACCTTTTGCAACTTCCCCACGTACCTCAAGAAGAACGGGCGGAAAATCACACCAGAGGTAGGACCTCTACAAGATGCCATCGGCAGCAACAAGGACTTCTTCACGCATATCATGGAAAAATACCCCGCCGGCGAGTTCCAGCAGTTCATGAAAGGGTACGGTCAAGGACGGAGACTCTGGATGGACCCCGATTTCTACCCTGTAGCCGACCACCTCATCGATGGCGCAGATACTACCTCACCGGGCGCGGCATTCATCGTCGACATTGGCGGCGGTATCGGTCACGATCTAGACGAGTTCTGTCGTAAACAGCCTTCTGCGCCGGGACGGCATATTCTCCAGGACCTCCCTCATGTCCTCTCTCAGGCGCAAGTCCAGGACTTGGATCCCAAGGTTGAGCTTATGCCGTATGATTTCCACACCGAACAGCCCGTCAAGGGCGCGAGGGCGTATCACTTCCACTCTGTGCTGCACGACTGGACGGACGAGGTCTGCGAGAGTATCCTTGGGCAGGTCAAGGCTGCGATGAGGCCTGGGTATAGTCGACTACTAATCAATGAGAACGTGATACCCTCTAGGGGCGCAGATTGGCAGGTTACGGCGCTCGATATGGTTATGATGACTGTTTTTGCGTCGAGGGAGAGGACGGAGGAGGCTGCTGGGTTGAGGATCGTCAAGATCTGGTCCAGGGGGGAGGGGTCTGAGTCGCTCATTGAGTGTGAGTTGGCATGAGGGCAGGTGCGGTGCCACTGCGGTATGAGGAAATTAGGGTATGAAAGTTGATCCAAGTAACACCTCAGCGCCTCACAGTTTGCCTCTAATATCCCATTGGTACATGAAGGCTACAAACACTCGTTGCTTGAATGGCTCAACGGTCTGAAGTACAGCAGTTACTCACAGATAACTCATCCATACCATCCAGGAGCTCCGGGGGTTAAATAACCAACCCCAGCAGGCTTCTCAAGGCGCAGGTCAGCCAGCCCTCAAAAGATTGAACTCACTGGCCATCTGCGAACGCCTCACGCTTGACCTGATCCACAGCTTCTTTGATCCATCTCCAGTTGGAAACGCTATCTTCTTCGACCATGTCATCATTTGCGTGGTCGTAAAGTCATTCGTGCTTGCTTCGTTCTCCAATTTCTCGTCGCTTTCGTAGGCCCTTGTCAGATCCGCAAGTCTGGCCTGATGCTCAACATAGATATTATTCACACTGTTCCCTGCCTGAGATTGATTCTCTGAATTCTCTAAGCTATCATCTTTGGGATTATATGGAAGGTTGGTGGCGGTAGAATCTGTGAGAAAGGCCTTGGCATAATTTTGTAAGAGTAAACTGCTGGGTCTTCCAACTGTCATCATCGCTACCAATGACCAGTCAGAAGCAACGACGGCTCTTATTTTGGATCTTCCTCTGCAAAAAAGCAAAGCGTGATCTCGAAGAGATGCAGCTTCGATGTTGGTCTTTCCCTGGAAGAAGAGTTTGCAGTGGTCTCGGCCGACAAGAGACTGTACACGAGCGCTTTCTCTACTCAATAATTGAGAGTGTTCGGTGAGCACTGCACTGAGAATCCTGGTTTTTCCTTGGAATATAAGACTGCAATGATCATTTCCGACTACCAGTTTAGTCCAGGAAGCCTCCCAGCTTAGGAGTTGGCAATGGTCGTTGAGTATCACATCGTGAATCTTGGCTTCGCCTCGAAGCCGCAGGATGCAATTTTGGTTGACGTAAACCTTATCAATCTCAGTAGGCCCTCGAGTTGTAACAGAACAGCGACCGTACATGATTAAGTTTGACATCTTCGAATCGCCGCGGGCTACGAGGCTTGACCAGTCTGAACAAAGAGTCGAAGCAACTTCGGCTTGACCTTGGACGATGATAGAGCAACGGTCCATCATTTCCAAGGACTTAATCTTTGAACTAGCTTCAATACGTAGCCGTGAGAGATCTGCGTCCCGCACGTTTCCGATCTCCGTGGTGCCTTCAGCTACAATAGAGCAGCGTTGATACATGTGGAGGTTTGTAATTTTCGAACTGCCGCCGACGTTCAAGTTAGTCGTATCATAGCCGTGAGCATGTTTGATACGACAAAAGCCACGAAGAGTCGTATTGGACCTATGATAGAAATGAAGATGTGATATCGTCAGTGATGTAGTGAATGATGCTGTCGGGCGTGATAGAAGCCGTTGTCCAGGGCCAATCTGACTAGCGGTCTCTGAGGATGGCGGGCTTTCGTCATTTGCTCCAAGTACGTCCGACAAAGATGAAACCAATAAGCTTGATTCATCATAAATATGGACATGCTTCAAGAAAAACCAGGCTCTTTGATCTAGTGTAGCCAGCAGGATTTTGACGTAATCCTTCCGCTGACGAGCTCGGAGGTTCAAGTCGTCATTGCCGTATCCAGTGTCAACATGACGCTGCTGAGCAGCGAAGGGATCTTCTTCCCTATGTCTATCATCCTCTTCGACCTTTCGAAGCAACAGAGCAGTTCCCTCTAAACCATCCAGAGTTGCCATTGCAAGTGGGTTGAGGCCATAGTTGTTTCGGGCATCTGTGTCTGCTCCATGCCTGAGAAGTAGAATCACACTTCTCTCTGGTGACTCTAAGACCGCTGAAGTTTTGTCCATCCCCGTTTGAAGCTTCTGGATCTCAGTGGTGCCAAGTCTTATCTTGGATTCGTTATAGCAGTGTAGATCCTCGACGTGAATAGTATTGAAGCAAGGGAGACTGGATGCATAGTGAAGAGGCGTGTTCTTTCTGTTGTCGCAAACATTTACTTTTGCGCCCTTCCGTAAAATATGATCCAAGACAATGTGGAATCTATTCTCTGCGGCCAGAGAGAGGGCAGTCCTTCCTTCTGTGTCGGTCGCTTCCAAGTGTTTCCCAATGAGCTTGCAAATACGTGGTTCAGCGACCTTTTCGGAAGAACGGTTGTCGTCGATGTTGATTTCATGTACATTCGGCGCTTTGAGAATTGTGATATTCCCGAGGCTCAATTGAGAACTGTTGTACACCTGGAAACTTTCGACAAAAGTCCGGGACCGCGGAGGCAGTAAGGCCCAGAGGATCGGCGTCATGCCACCTTTGTCCTTCAGGTTGACATCCGCTTGCGCCTTAACAGGATATCGAGAGCGTCCCACTGCCAATTCTCTGCCACAACTGACAATAGTGTTCGCTCGTCAACAGATCTTCTGATATCTATATCCGGCAGATTTTCGAGGAGAAAGTGAAGAACATCGGTGCTCGTTCTCGACTCCACGGTACTTGGCAGTGCCGCGGAAAATGATAGTCTCGACCCCAAGACCTTGAACTCGCCATACACGAGTCTTGCCTTATCGTAGAGGCAAATATATTGCGTCTTGAATTCCGTAAGCCTGGACCCAACTGCCCAAAACACTGCGGGAAACCCGTGTATATCCTCAGAAACAAGACTTGCATGGCGCTCGAAAAGCATTTTAACGAGGTCACGACTACGACCAACGATTGCCCATTGCATCGGCGTCCATCCGCGGCAGTCCTTCACTTCAATGTCCTCTCCTCTGTCCAGAAACTTCATGGCGGTCTGTTGGAGGCCGAAGTATGCGGCAATGTGAAGTGGTTCAAGACCTGCGTATTCGTAACCACCCGGCTTTGGCTTCCAGTCGGAATTTAATGAATCAATGACGGCCTGGAAGATGATTGCCGGTCGGTCATTGAAGTCTAAAAGGTTGTCAATCTTGTCCCAAAAGTGCAACTCATCGTGTTGAGCATGGCAACCCCAATACAGTCTGGCATACCGAACCAATGGATGTCCATCATCAATCGTGCCCTGAGTGAGTGAGTCCAGACAAGTCTGTGCTAGCTGTTTCTGGGCTCCTGCAAGCCGGTGATTTTGAACATACTCATCCTCGAAGTCAGTGTCTGCCGTGTAATGAATGAAGCGAACTCTCTCAGTGAAACGGTCTATCGTCACGACTCCCCGACAAACCCTAAGCAAGTCCTCTTCGGAGATCCCTGTGTGCTCGCCAGTAACATGCAATCCTGCCTTGAGAGAAAACGCCCCCTGCAGAAGAGGTAATGTGACCTTGGTGGGGTCTTGAGTGAACTTGAGCCATGAGATCACAGTCTGGGCAATGCCTGCCGATTGCTTGTCCTGTTCCCAGACAGTCTTGAGAATCTTTTCGTAGGCCTCTTGATAAGCCTCTCCGACTGGTTTATCGTGGAACGATGGCAAGTTGTGTAAGTGTCGCTCCAAGACCTCGACCAAGCAATTACGTGCTTCATTAACTAAGAATTGCATGTAAAGCTGGGCTGGGAGAAACCTGAGGGTCCCCGAGTAGATAATCAGCACACGACTACTTATCAGGATAGCCGGTGGAGGGGGAAACTCACATTCCGGCTGCTTTCTCGACTATGACATTGTAAATCGTTTTGAGAAGCTCTGGTTTGTCTTATATCAAATTCTTCAAGTTCTGGGCATGCTTGATTCTCTGACGAATGAACTCCGATATGTCTTCGTGCGTTGCTGAAATCTGCATCGTTGTGAACGGATCCTCCAACCGAACTCCGGCACTTGAGGGCGCGTCGTATCTTGAAGTGATCAAGAACTGGTACTTCTCTCCAAGGGTATGAAGCGCATCGAGCAAGTCATGTCGTGTGTCTGTTCGACTCGCAGTCTCGTCGTCATCCCGGCACTCGTCCAGAGCATCAAATACGATATATATCGTATCAAATCGGGTCATTTCTTGTCTCAAGAGTCCTTTGCATTCTCGGGACTTGAGGATGGATTGGCGCCTTGCAGACTTGTTGTCGTTATACAACGACATGACCTCATCCGAAATGGTTGGTGAGAGCTCAACCAGTTGACGAAGTATCATCCGGAGGAACTTTAGTGCTGACTGTTTATCGTCTTCATGGTCGAAATAGATGTGGGCAAGGCCTATATTTCCTGGCCGTGTGCTTTGAGCTTTCTGGATGTGGTCAATGGCAATGGTTCTAAGTCATTAACGGTCAGCCAGGAACCATATCCCTAAGATACACATATCGAGACAAAGTACTCACGCGAACGATGTCTTGCCAGCACCAGCTTCAACAATTCAGTACAGTACTTAACTCAATTATTGAGCTGCAAGATTATCAGGTGACTCACGCATCCCGTAGCACCAGGGCCACTTCTGATGACCTCCGTACCAGTTGCAGAATTCAGGTCTCTCCAATGCCTGGACCCCGACTCCTTCGCAGAGATCTTCACGTAGTCGGTCAAATGGGGTTTCTAGGGCTCTAGGTGACAACCAATTCAAAACCTCTTTACGAATAGCTAAGCTTTGTCAGTCAAGTAAGATAGCGAGACATCGATCAGACTGTCCTCCTACCTTCCTGATCATTCGTATACGTCACATTAATTTGGTCTCCTAAAGTGGTGTTCTGACTCTCTGAAATCATCACTCCATTGAACTTGTGGCCCTTGAACAAGAATTAGCGCCCCCGCAAGTATAGTTATCTCAGCGGTCAAAACATACTGTTCTGGGCTCTGATACCGAGCTCTGGGACGGATTTCGCAGCATGTTCCGTATTTCTAGAGGCCGAAGGTACTCGGGCAACAGGTCGGATGCTTCCGCCATGTCAGCTTATTATTTCGCTATGCTACAAGCGAATGTTATCTCTATATTCCAGGGTAAAGGGGCATTTCATATTTCTGATGCGAACCGTCAATGAGATCAGTATATGTAAGTAGCCTGATGGTGTCTGAGGAGTTTGGCGGGTTGCCTTGCCGATAAGTGAAACCATCCTCTGTGCCGAATTGCTTTCCATGGGGCATTTGACATATCAGATTTTCTGACATGCATCATGTATTGAAAGTCATGTCTAGCATTCACTGGCTGATAATGACTCTGGCGGCGTGAGGCGGCACACCTGGTGAGGGGTTCTCAGCCCCTCTTTGACCGGCTCCTCAATCATCGATCGGCCAGCCACTTGCTAGCCAAATGACCTCTCCTTGCCTTCGCTAGAACACGCCAATCGTACATGGGCGGTGTCTCTTGGAGGAGATCGAGATGGCAGGTGTCCCTGTTCTCTCCATGTTCCGATTGGATGCCCGGTCCAGGAGAGAGAGGTGATTGGCGTCAATTTAGCACGTTGGTGTGGTGCTGTTTTTTCAGCTTGACGCCTCAGGGTTTCCCCGATGCCACATTCGAGTTGCACAACGTCTAAATGCATTTCGGTCTCCCAGTCTGGCCTTGCAAACCACCAGTTCTCTCTTGATGTCGCCTTTGCTCCGTTGACCCGTGATTGACTTGCCCATATCATCCGACCAGATCCCCCCTATCGGGGTTGATCGATCCCATCTTACCTTCGTGTCCCATCATCGGCCTCCGTACGATTCAAGGCTTGAAGCCTTACCGTGACTCTTTACGAACCTTAGTTCTTCAAGACTTGCACCCCTTCCATCGTACATCTGGTAACGCGATTCGCCGAGATGGAGCCCATATCATTCTCTCTGGCCATAGCCGGAATCCCTGGTATCTTCAAGTCATGCATCGACTGTTTCCAGTACGTCCGAGTTGGACGGGCTTTACACCAGGACTTTGGATTCTGCATAGCAAAACTCGAAGCCGCGGACATGCAGCTCACCCGCTGGGGGGAGTCAATGTGCTTCCTGGATGCGGATTTTGATCCTCAGAAGTTGTACGCCAAGGGCGAGTGGAAAGAAGCCGACATCAAGAAGGCAGGAAAGTGGTTGAAGATGATGTTTGTTTGTTTGTTTGTTTTATATTTAACGCCGTGGCGGCAGACCTCCCGGAGGGTATGTGGCGTGAAGGGTCGCAGGCTCTAGCTATATACTATATAGTACACGCCGTATCCTGACGTCCTCCAAATCTTGCTCGTGAGCTACTATGTGTTCTATCCATCCCTAGTTCCCACTGGTGCCCTAGTTCCGTTATAACCATCTGGTTTCTTAATAGAGGTAGTTTGTCGTTTGGAGGATAGGTTATGACCTATCTCCTAGTACCGCGGGCAGATCTTCTGGAAGAAGTCTGTCACGCAGAGGAAGGCCTGGAAGCCTTCAGAGTCAGTGATTAGCCCCTTGAAGTAGCGATCGAGGGACCCTATAGGTCCTACGGGCTCCTGGCGGCTGTAGGGGTAGAGGGTGGGCCACTGTTGCCTCCTCAGTAGGGTCTTTCGGCAGTAGACTAGATGGTCTGCCTCCTTAACCCATCCACAGGAGCAGGTGAGTAGTGCTTCTGTGTGGTTAAAGCGTTGGTGATATTGTTTAAAGTCCCCGTGGCCTGACCGTGCCGCGAGGAGGTGATGAAGGGCAGCCCTAGGGAGGCCAAGTTCAGGAGGGCAAACAAGGGTGGCCTTGAGCCCTAGTTGGGTATAGCGGGGAGTTGCCTCTTGTTTCCACCATCGTCTATATTGGCGTCTTGGCCGCTCTTTAGCAAGCCACTTGATACCTGATAGAGTAGCTAGTTGGCCCCTAGGGACTGGTAGAGTTGTTCCCTCCTTAGCTAGGCTGTCTGCTTCTTCGTTTCCTTTAATATCTTGGTGCCCCGGGGACCAATGGGTTCGTATATCGTATATCCTAGCTACCTCCTGGATCTCTAAGAAGGCAGCTTGTGAGGAGTCTGGGACCTTGCCACGGATTCCCTGGATGACACTGGTATTATCGATGCAGATGTGTATCGGCTGGCCCTGAGAGGTATGGAGGGCCCGTCGGAGCCCCGCCCTCGCCCCTTCCGCCTCACCGTCAAACACCTCTGCTAAGCCGAGGCGGCCGCAGCCCTGGGCTATACGTCAGTTCTTGCGATAGATAACAAAGCCGAACCCCGTGGCCCCATCAGCGGCTTTAGAGCCGTCTGAGTAGACGATTGTATGATTGTCTGGTACGGTCTTGAGCCAGGCTTGGAAGGCTTTAGCTGCATCCTCCTTGCGCTCTAGGGCTATGAGGTCTTGTGAGCCTGGGGGGTGTTGCGGCTGTATGAGTAAAGGCCTTGGGCATTTAGGTAAGAGGCCAGCTGTTCTTTGAAGTCTTGTTCGTTGCCGCCCTTGCTGCCAGAGCCTTGGGACCAAGGGATGTTGTTGGTCAACCTTCTGTAGCCGCGTAGCAAAGCGTAGTCGTGCTGCTTCGAGGGCAACCTCTGCTGTGGGCAGGCCAGCCTCACGAAGGAGGCTGCTAGTTGGTGTGGTCCTCCAGACAGGTAGGATAGCCCTTGCCGCTGCTGAAATAACTTTCCCGACTTTGCGGACCAGGCCCTTCTGTCCCGTACCTATAGTAGCTATCTGCATAGTAGTACCACTACTGGTATTGGTGTTGTTACTTAAGGCTGGTCTATATAAGCCTGCATACCAGGTTTCAGCTCCGTAGAGGACTGTAGGTAAGATACAGGCCACGGCCGCTTTACGCACAGCAGCTGCTGGTAGCCCCCCTTTTGTGTTTGTTAGGTGCCGTAGGAAATGGGCTACCTTTTATGCTGCTGCGACCTTTGTTTCCACATGGTGCCGGAAGGTGAGTCTCTTGTCGAACCAGACCCCTAGCCATCGTATGGGCTTGGTCGAGGCCTTAATAGTTAGGCCTCTTGCCTGTATATCTGGTATATCCCTTATCTGGTTATGCTTCCTGCTAAAGTGGATTGCCTCGCACTTAGCTGGGTCAAAGGCAACCTTGTTATCAGTGCCCCAGTTGAGGATGTAAGTAATGTCCTGGCCTAAGGCTGTGGCATTATCTTTTAGCGTCGGGCTAATAGCTAATAGACCTATATCATCTGCATAACCAAACCGAAGCTTTTGATTATCAGCTAGGATATCGGCTATGTATAGTAAAAAGAGTATCGGGGATAGTGAGGAGCCTTGCGGCAGCCCACAGGATAGGGGGGAGTCCTCTGTAGTAGTATCCTCTAGCCTAACCCGAGCAGTTCGGCTGGAGGTGAAGGTAAAGATCAGCCTAATCAGGCTACCAGGCCAGCCCTGCTGCCGTAGCCTAATAATAAGTTGGTTGAAGATGATTGAGGTGGCATTTGAAAATGCCAAGAGGACCTCTGAGCAGTTCAAGGAGCTCAACGAGGAGGAGGAGGAGGAGTCCGAGAACCTCCAGGTTCCTGATCAGGATGCCGAGATGGAGAAGGCAGATCAGACCGTGAAGAAACTTGTTTCAAAGTTCCGCAAGGTCACCCTTCTTCGACGAGAGAAGGTCACCACTTCTGAACGACAGGAGGTCGGCGCTCTAGCTAAAGCCCAGTAAGCCATCTATCGCAAGTCCGAGTTCGAGGGGTTAGTCGGATCTATTTGCACCATCGTGGACAACCTCGTCAAGCTTTTCCCAGCACTTCACCCACAGCAAACTGACCTATGCCTTGTTGAGGCGAAAGAAGTCGGGCCCGAATGTTTCACGAAGCTTCTTGAGGTCCTTGGCCCGAATGACAAGTTGCTCTGCGCAGCAGTGGAGCAAGAAGCGAAGTCTCAGGGCCACGTCTTCTACAACGTGGGCATAGAGAATGGCGATGGCGTGAGGCTTGGAGACGACTACACAAACAACCTTGATGCCACATCGTATGGAATGACATTCACCGGTTTGCGAATCGCCAACTCGAAGAACACGTCTGCTGGCCACAACCACACCATCGACAAGGATGTAGCGATATCAAAGTTGAAGCTGGGCCACCAAGTGAATCCAGGAGCTTCATCAAATTGAATGGTTGGCCTTCTCTGAGCAGCCACTGTAGATGTTGACGGCCATGGCAGTACGTTGGTGTTCCAGGAAGGGGGAGAATTCAGAGCAGCATCTACTTTAGTTCTCATAGTGTCTCCTAACAATATAAACAGCAGCAATTTGAGCATTTTCCATTGGTGAGACTGGATGACGGCAAAAGATCTCCTCTATTCATGAAGGGCTCAGAAAAAGGCTAGTGTAGTAGGTCTTCCCAGGCACATTGTCGAGAAAACTTGTCTAGCTTATCTACATAGAAAGCAGCTGCTTTGGGAGAGCAGCAGGGCAGGCAGCCATGAGTGTTAGCAAACAAGCGACTTGCCGCTCAGGAGTAAATGGTCTCCATATATAGCAGTCGATAACGAACAAGCTACCGTTCTCTCAGATCATTCCGTCTTTGGTGTCTTTATTCGATGGATTAAAGGCAACGACCTTGGCCCGCAGGACATCTACAATAACATCTACAATAACAACCATTCACATCTACACCTGGAACCACAAAGACAATCTTCACTAGTAACGCCCGTTCACCTCCCGACCCGTATTCGTCGTACCATCCTCATAAATACAGTACAAGCACGAAGGGGTACCGTGAGATAGAACTCACGATCCCTAGCCATTTAAGGATCCAGAGGTTGACGGGTTCAAGAACAGGAGACCGATCGACTGCCAACTTCAGCACCACCACCAACCGAGCAGGACATTGACTTGATTTTCGGCGGCTGAGGGATCGGACTCATTCCCGCGGTTGACTTGTTCGTGAGGAAGAGATAAGCTACTTTGGGCTTCGCTATATACTCATCAGGATGACCTTAGTTGGGATAACACAGGAGCGACCGGTCACCCGTTTGGACTTCTTGCCTTTTCTTGAGTTTCACGCATAGTCCTTTCTCGACTGGTAAGCATAACTCCCTGGTTCCTTTGAACCTCTTCCTTTTAATTGAGTTCACTTCGAGATGCTTGCTTCCCAGCAAAGAGGAAAACAAAGCCGGGCTTTCATCGACCTGGTGTGAAGCATCGTGGCCCATCATTATAACATCCTGAGTCAAACATCAAGGAAAGTCATCAGGAAAACTCGCAACTCAAGGCTTGAATCTACGTGACACTAAGAGATCGCAGGGTGTCTAGGCCATCTTCCAAAGCATACCCAGAAGCAGACCAAGACCCGTCGATTTCCAACAGAGACGGGCCACACTTCAAAAGCGGAACAAACTCAAAGATCATGGCTACATCACATCTCCCAACTCCCGAAGCGACATAAATCAACCTCACAACTTCACCACCCCTCAAACATCCTTCCAAGCAACCTCTCTCAGACCCTCTCACATGCAAAACACAAAAGGCAAGATCAAATCCATTTGCTCTCAACACTCAAACCCACAGACGTCATGAAAACCCAAATCTTCCGTGCGCCTCAAAGTCCCTTGCTAAACCCTTCTTCACCCTCTCCAATCCTCATCGTCATATCAAATTCCCCAACGACTTGCCCATAGCTTCATCAAGCTTTTTCCACGATACATACCACATCTCTGGGTCGTCTCCAACAGGACAGGGCGATGGCGGCGGCGACGACTCGGGCCGTCACCACAGACATTCAAGAAAACCTCCCGGCATCACGTCAAAGCCACATCTGACCACCCAGGCCCATCCGACCCAACAACCCGAAAATACAAAACACCTACCACATACACAACCAAAGACTCACAGAATCCCGTCCGAAGAAAGGGCATACATGTATGCACCAAAGCGAAAACCACAGCAAAGACAGGCCTAAACGACACACCAACCACCCTGTATCTCACCTCTCACCCTCAACAACCCACCAAGCAAGCCAGTGACATCAAACAAGGTATCGAGGAAGCTTATCGTAGCCTTGTCCATTCTCTCGTCCGTGAGTTCGTTTGTCCCCTGGGAACAGGACATCACTTTGCTCATTGCTTATGCCTCACATTTCTCTTTTACTCTCCTCTCTCTCTTCTTACGGCATCAACGACTCAACGAGTTTTAGGTCCGTGGCAACAGGGAAACTTGGAGCGGAACAGATCAAGTAGGACAAATGGGGAACTTCAACTTCCGAAACCAAGTACAAGATTATATTTAGAGTAAAAGGTATGTAATCAAATACCGCCCGTCACAGCAAAAGACCAAGGTAGACAGGTTGCAGGCGAGACATCGGTTCTAAAGTCCGCACGTCACTGAGGAGGTCAAGACAGCAATGAGCTCCCATAATAGATCTCCAGGCAGTGCATTGCAGTAGATCCGCTTCTGCTTCTACTCTGTTCTACGGTAAGGCAGGGGCAAGCAAGCGGCCTGTACTCAACCCTCCAGCGCTCCATGACACTGCAGAAAAATGCCATGATCGAGAACAAGCTCGAGCCCCAAAAAGCTAGCGTTCGTCGCCAAGGCCAACAACGACCCGACGCACTCGATGTCTGCGTCACTTGGACAAACCCTCCCATCGCAAACGCCTGACTCCCTTCTCTGCGGAATAAATCCAACCGAGAGACGCAGAAGGAAAGCATACGCCGCGGTTAGTCACCCTCGAATATGACCTGGCCCGTCTCGCAGAGATCATGGACCGTGGTCGGGATATTGGTGAGACCACCCTCCCCACGGGTTAGTCACCCACCCTTCCCTCCAAGGCCCGTCCGACCGTAGAAACGTGACCGGACGTCAATCCAGCCCAACGGCACGATCCGGCGTAGGAAGTGGTGGTGGTGGCATGGGAGGGTGGGATGCCACACCACCTCAGCCATAGGCGGACAGCGGATAGTGATCATGGATGCAGCAGCCACAGGCCGCCTGGCTCAAGCCGCCCACCAAGTCCCAACCCAGCCAACGCCAAACCACAAAACACCCAACCAGAAAGCACGAGACACAAACACACCCAAAATAAAACCCACCCTTCCGTCCACTGCGTCTGCGTGCGTCCAGCCCGCTCCGTCGGTCCAGCGATGCGTGAGCGTGAGTGCGTGGGTTGCGTGTGCTGCCTTGACGTGTGTGCAAGCAAGATCACGCGCCTTGAAAGCTCGCCTGGCCCGGCGCTGACCACCGCTGCAGGACACGGCGCAGAAGGGGCAAGGGCAGGGCAGGGTAGGGCAAAAGAATTACCTAGTGAGTGAGTCGGCAGTCGAGCCCAAGAAGCTACCGTTAGCTGTAGCCTGGTAACTGGTTGACGTCTCCCTCTCTGGGGAAAAGAAAGACACGTTTGGCTTAGTAGAAGTGTTTGCCTGCGATTACCGAGACAAGTGTGTCCCCAAAGAGCAAAGGCGCGACAAGTGTCGGCCCTCACTGGCTTGGATGAATGTACCCAACGAGAGCACTGGCATCAAAAGACTGTAGGCAGACAGACATATGCGTCTAGGATGCGCCATGCCCTTCTCACCGCTTGCATGTGCCGTCTACCCCTATCCGGCCGAATCGCGAATCCAAGGGGAGCATAGATGCGGTACGGCCTTGTCGGTAGGGACGGACGCCACGCGCATAGCCGTTTTGCGTCTGGCGCAATGTGCTCAAGAACGAAGCGTGGCTGACAATCTACCCACTAGTAGGCAGCTTTTCTTTCCCTTTCCTTTTTCGACGGGAGGCAAACAAGAATGCGGGATGGATGATGCGCAAGTTCACGGTGACTGTAATGAACTCTCGGAGCCAGATCGTCAGATCACCGACTGGTCAACGGCGGCCCGTCCGGATACGCTGGGTGGGAGTCACAAACTCCCAGATCCGTCCAGTCCGGGGGTAGACAATGCAATATCGAGCCCAGTGCGTTTTCGCCTGGAGGCAGCAGACAATCACCCTATTGAACGCGCACGCCTCGTCTCGACGGGGATGTGTAGTAAGCGCTTGAGTGATACGGGCAGGCGGACGGATTAACATGACGGTGATGACGACTGGGTGTTCACGCGTCTGGGCGGGGTGTGAGAAGCGAGATCAGGATCGCAGGCCGTGAAATGGAAGACGGAGCGGAACGGCTGAGCTGCCTGCGGCACAGAGGCGTGAGAATCATCCCGTTGGTGAGCGGGCGCGCTATTGTCCGGATGCTTGTCAAGACGTCCGCAAGAATGGCTTGCCGTCTCCATGCATGTGGCCGAGGGGGGGAGGTAAGTTAGGTACTCACCTAGTTCCAAATATCAACCATTCGCATCCCTACATAGTCACAGACACTTCTTCCAAGACAGACAGCCAGAAATAGGTAAGGGACCGCGCGACTCTTCTCCGTCCATCACTATTACCTACCGCTTTCTTGCGCTCAAAGGCAAGGCACTACTGCAAGCACTCTAGCAAGCGCGTCTTCCCTGGGCCGGGGGCCACTACCTCCGAGACGAGGCTTGAGATCGAGCCTGCTACTCATTCATCGGCGGCGGGGGGCTGTATTCGGCTGGTGGACCTTCCTCCGGCGGCCAGTATGACATAGGTAGGGCAACAGGCTGGAAAAGCCTTTGTCGGAAAGGTTCCTCGTGTCGTGTCGGCCAAATATGTATAAACCCCATACGGCGTAGGCAGGCCGTGGTTGGGTGAACTGTATTAGCAGATCCAACCCCAGAAACGAGCGCCGGGAATTTGGGGGTCACGCAGCCAGCCCGTCGACGTAGACGGTAGTGTAGATCACGGCGGGCATTGAATAACACCAAACGTGCATCTTCTAGCACGTTGTCGATTGACTCTGGAAGCCTTGGCTGACCCTCCGTGACTCCCTTGCCTGCACTTCTAGTCGTTGCGCTTCCCTGTCACTTCATCCACCTCTCAGCAACAGTGTATCCGTATGCATGTGTTTGTTTGTGTGTGGGGGACTCGGGGGATGGAGGACGAGCCGATTCGGGGGGTGGTTTCTTTGACGGCGGATAGAGAGGGTCATCGGTCACGGGCTGGGCTGTGAGCGTGGCGACTAACACTACGTCAAGAGGTTGCACCAACACATCGATGAGTGTGATGGATGGGTGGTGAATGGTGATGCGTTTCCCGCTGAACGCCTGCTGGTCCCGATTGAGAGTGGTTTTGCGGAGCAAAGGCGGGCGGCTTGGGGCCGATAGCTCCTCCCGGGACCCGTCCATGACATGCTTCGACTCCCCCTCGACTCTCGAGGGCCATCTGTTTGGATCCTCCGTCCCAGGCGCCGTCGCGGCGTTCGTCCATCGTGGGATCGCTTGCAGATTGGCCATAGCCATCCCATCCGTGACTGGGCTCAGTGGGCTGCAACACTGGCGGCTTCACACATACGCACAGAATCGCGGCATTTTCTCGAATTTCTCCACTAGGACAGCGGTGCACGCCGTCCGCTCCACCGGTTTCCAGATACCCGGCCAGTCAACGGTCGCCAATCGTCGCTAACAAGGCATTTCTAAGCAGTCGACCTTGTCTTTCAACGCCAAGAGCTGTGATGTTCTGCGGCAGGGGGGAGAGGTTGGTAGTCCAAGGGGGCGTCGAAGTTTGAAGACGTAAATGGCACCCCAAAGTCCCGTAGTTCCAGGTTCGTCTGCGGGGTTTGCGAGAAGAAAGGTTACAAGTCGTTCGACTATCCGTCAAGTTGAGCGGTTTCTTTGCTATGCGACTTTCTACCTAGGCACCTAGGCACCTGGGTCACGATGTTCAAACTTGCGTTGCCCTCGGCACTGCCGCAGTCTGAAGACCGATTATTGCCACGGCCAGTACACAGGCTGGGTAATTATCGCTTGACGTGCACCGCCGCCGATGTACACGGCGAGATGTGTTCAAAGTCTTGCAACTAGTATAGACCAGACAGACTATGGGCGCGACGAGGCTGGCGGCAAAACTCCCCAGCTTCCACGAAGCGCGTTCCAGATGTCGATACCCGTGGACACCTAGCAGTACAACATACTCACACCGCCTGGAGCTGACTTAGATGGGTATGTTTTGTAGACGGTAAGACATGGTGACATTAGTAAATGGGCTCTGGCTAATAGGGAGCACTCGTGAGAGGTCCCGAGGATAGATGCGTCTGGCGACGCGGAACCGTCGGCCATCGGGTGTCAGGTAGCCGTGCGTCGTATGCAGAGTAGGTAGCAGACATGCCGCTGCGTCGCTGCCTTGGTACCTAGACCGTCGAATCATACAGTCACGCCAGGCCCGCCCGTTCGTACCCTTTGCTGGGCTGGGCGGCTGGGGGGGCATGCGAGACTCGGGCAAAGCAGTCAGTGGTTTTGGTGCTAAACCAACGTGGCAGCAAACTGACGATGTGCCGGGAAAGACTTGAGAGACGGCGCAATTCATTTCTTTGGGACTCGGGACTCAGGAGCCTGGACGAGGGCGAGAACGCGGGCGATGGCAGGCATCGGAGACTTCATGACAGAGTAGACGTTGCGCCCGGCAGACCTCGTCATTGGCCGTGGTCAAAGCCGTAGCGGACAACAGGCCCTTCTTCGGCGTTCTTTGAGTAGATCTGGTCGAGAAGCGGATAAACGTGAGAAGATCGCTCGAAAACCATGACGACTTGAACCGTGTTCAGCCCACAGAGTCCGAAAATTGTTACAACGGCCTGGGAGCCTGACGTTGTACCCTGAAAAATTCTCATCAACGTGCATTTTTAGCAAAGACTAGCGGAAAGTCTGGACAAGTTTGACATCGACGACTGACGACGTCCTGAACCGGAAAGGGCTGTCCCTGATTCAAGTTGGCCAAATCCTGACAATCTGGAGACTTTGATGCTGTTGTCTGTCACTCTGTCGAGCATCGGGTGGGGGCCTTCCTATGGCCATCTCCGCGTCGGGGTGCCATCGGCAACTGCGGTTGCCTTGTCCTTGGTGTGCAATGATATTGGAATGCACACATACGGATACGTAGAGATCAGGAGTCTTCATCGTCTGTACGAATCCAGAGTACGTGGTATCGCAACGGGTCCTGACCGCGAGGGGCATCTGATCGGGTTGGATTCTGGAGCTCTCGCCATGTCCAGCCCGGGTTCCCCTCGAACCTAGTTGCGGTGAAGATGCCCAAATGCCCCATTCTGCAGGTAATCCTGTAAAGGCTGGCTTGTGCCCTCTTAAAGAAGAGGGGAACCATCGAGAAACCAGGATAGGACTGCAAAAATAGTCCCAGAAAAAAAAAAAGGTCGAATCGATAGCTTTTCGGCTGGCCCAGGTCAAGCATCCACATGATGGGGCCCTCATGCCCTGCCACCCGCTAGAGACGGATGGTGGAGTTGGACCCTTGGACAGGCACGACAGGCACGACAAGTTTGGAGAAAGACCACTGTGCCACTTTAGCCTTTGCGTGTTCTCTGCGTCTGTGGGCCATCGAGAAATCTCGGCGCGGTTTGTTGTTGGCACGGAGTGTTGGTGTGATGAAATCCCACCCGATCTTCGGGCCTGGAACCTAGTGACACCAAACAAGTGACGACTACTCGACGGAGACTGGGCGACTGGTTCCCTGATACACCACTCTGACTCTGTAGTGCTTTGTCTTGCCACCAGATGACCACTCATAGCGGATGAGTTGTCAAATCGACTGCCTGTAGAGTTCGGCGTGGAGTCTGAACACTCCTTGGTCGTAAACCAAAGGGAGACCGGCTGTCATTCCGTGTGAGACTCGGTTTTCAGGGTCCAAGGCAAAACCCCTAGTATCTCATAGCGTTGTGGTCAGTTGTCGGCGTGGTTGATAGCCCGAGATATTCATAGAACAGGCGGCGGTGCAAGGGGAGCCCTTAATTGGGTGTCACTATCCGCATGTCAGTGACGGCCAGCCGCCCGCCAAACCAGGAGAATCAGCTTGGGCCCGGCAATAGCAGACCTGGTGCTGGCGCGCCTGTTGTGGACTTCCTCAGCCTGTTGACGGCAAGACCGCGATGCGGATGAGGGACCGGACTCAGCTGGGCGAGTCGACCACCTTTTGGAAACTGTCGACGTATGGAGTACAAAGTACTGTAGAATCGCATCTCTGATCGCCAGCGCCTTCCCCTTGTAAAAGTGTCTCCGTCAGGTGGCTGAGCCTGGGAATTTCTCGTTGTATCACGTCCTGCATGTTGATGGGGTCTGGAGATTCTTTGCCAGCGTGCCAGAATGCCCCCCAAGGTTGCAAACTTGCAGCGGTCCACGCGTGTGGTTAACACGAGGCACCGCCCTAGACACCCTGTTCGAGGGGGCACCGCTAAGCCGAAAGAACCATGATGGAAAGGGGATGCACTGTGTCTCTGGCAAGCAGCACCCCGGGGTGTGCAGATGCGTAGAGCTGGGTCTACCGGTCGGTCTTGAGCTGGTGATAATGAAGGCGTCTGATAGGCCGAATGTCTGACCGGCCGTACTCCGAACGAAGTACTCCGTACACCGAGTCTCGAAAGATTGAGCCAGCATTTTGCTTCTCGAGCAGTGGGTCAGCCTCACCCTGACTCGCCATGAAATGCAACAATGCGAATACCGTCCAACCTCCAAGTCCTCATTCATTGTAGACTGGTTTGCGGAAACAGAGCGCCTTGAAGAATGATGAAAGTTGGACCACTGGTATCGAAAACACGATAATTCATGGTTGAGGGTTTCTCGCCGTCAACCTATAGCATCGGCCCCAAAACGTGCTGTTTACTTCCGCGATGTTATGTACGGAGTACGGAGTAATAGGGATCGAGGCACAACATCCCAACAACGTCTCGAGAGGGTTTCTTCATCTTTCCCCATTGATACAACGGTGAGCGCCGTTTGAACGCAGGGCTGGAAATTCGTCGACGATGTAGCGCATGGCTGGTCATGCAGACCGCCTAGGAGTTTGTGAGGTTGTCCAATCAGAGGATCGAGATTTGAATTCTCCAAGCCATGCAGCCTGCTCATATCCGGGGGATTGGCATTGTCTCCAGCGGCAACCAGGCGCAGGGCTGGGGAGGTTTTCTCATTTCCAAGTCGATGCCTTGATGCCTCGCCAGGTTGTGATTGCTGATATCTTGCTTCTGTCACCTGTGATGCCTGGTCCATGGCTCCATGCAACTTAGAACACAGGTCTCACTTGCGAGTCCGGCGTGCGTTGCCTTGCTGGCGATACGACGCTGTCGACCATATCTCTGGGCTGGAGCCCAAGGCACGTGATTCGACGTCTGTCGTTGCTAACAACCACCAAGTTGGAAAGTTGGATGGTTTGTTGGCTGCATGGCAGCGATGGCCCTGGATGCGTGCCCGGATCTCACCTGAGTGGATAATGAATTCTTGATTCCTGGTAATTAGTATCCGTACTGCGATGGCACGGATGATCCAGCCTTCTGACCCCTGAATAACATGAGTGGCGAGGGCCAGGCATGGGTTGAGAACTCTTGACGGGCTTCGAGAGCACCGAGCGCGTCGCGGCTCCTCGCGAACCGTGAAAGCGAAACTCCAGAAGGATTCTGCATGATGACCTCTATCTTCCAGATTGCAATGCGCCTGGCGTAGGTAGGAGATTCCTTGAAATTTTCAGGAGAAGGGATACAATTATCGTGAATCCGTCCTTGTCAAAATTGTTTGAAGAGGTGGTAGGCTGAGACGAACACTCTGTATCCGGATTCTAAAGTCGGTATAGATACTCGGACGCCGCAAATTGGATTTTTGGAAATGCAAGTGCAGTGGCAGTATCCGTAGGCGGAAACACAAATCCCCTGCCAAAGGTGAGCCGTGATCCGAAGCGGCGAGAGTAGTGACGGCAACGTGCCTGACAATGTTTGGTTTGTGTGTGAAGCGCGTAGGAGGATCATCAGCCGGACACACAGCTAGCCTCTAGGTAGCCGTCCAGACTTCAGAGAGTGTGAGAGTGTCGCTGCGTGTGGCAGGGTGTGTCGTCCCAGACCATTTGCGCGTGTGTGAATTTGTTTCCTATGTGCCAGTCACGTTTGGCCGGTGGACCCTTTTCTCCTGTCTGAATCACCCTCGGGGGTGCTGCTAGACGACAGAACCGAATCGAGAGGCATCTGGGCACTGTATCTGGGGCGGTGCCTCGGAGGGTGGAGCGTGCGGTATTTCTCTTCCTCCGCTGCAATCTCATCCAACTTCCAAGTCGGCAGAAGATGAAAATGCAATATGCTCACATTTGCAGTACGTATCCGTACAGCTTTGTTTTTGCTGGGCCGTGCTGCGGGTAAAGACAATATGCCAAAGGTGAAAATGCCGCGTTTGGCTAGGTACTTGTAAGCCACCGCTCTATTCGACAAGTGGATGGTGGCACTGGTGGTTACTGATGAGCTGCAGGAATGAATCTTGGTGGAAATCCATTTTGTGTTTTGGTACTCCGTTCTCCGTACGAACACCTGTGCATCGTGACAAGGTTTTGCCCTCGCAGCCCGAAGAGGTTTAGTGATTGACTGCCACGTTTGCTCGAAATGTTGATTAGGGTAGCAAGACGGGGGTTACCTAAGGTTCCGAAAGTCTGAGATACTCACGAGACAGCCTCGTCTTGATGATGCCAACTGGATATACTCCGTACGTCGATACGGAACCCTCAACGCTCGGTACGGCTTAGCTAAGGCAATACGGACGTGACCTTGCAACGGGAATACTCTGGCTCAAGACACTGGTGCCGGAGGTGATGCTCCCGAGGCAAGCCGCAAATATCAAGATGGTTGTACGAATACCAGCCCTTGCCTCGCTCTCCGGTGGTGTTTCCAACCTGTCGAGATCAGCGCTGATCCCTTCCATCTCATCCTAGGCGAGTCTGGTAAAGAAAACCGTAGCAATGGGCACAAGGTGAGGCAAATGTGAGGTACAAAGCGCGAGACCTCTCAACGCCTCACCACGGCCAATATCCGCCAGGCGCTGGTCGTTCAATGCGTAAGCGGTCGGTATGGTGACGGTGGACTCGTGAGTGGGTGCCCTCCCGTCGTCATAGCCTGGCCTGGCAAACCTGGGAGTCCGGGCTACCGGACTGGGGGATTTGGCTGGGGAAGCACGAAGACTGGCGTGCAAGCCCAGACTCCCACTCTAAGGAGGACAAACTGCCCTTCTTGGGGCCTCGGGCGGCGACCAGGCCGCAGAGATCACCTAGCAGATCGGATGATGGGCACAGTCCACTGACTCAGACTGTCCCTTGCCCATTGCAGTCGGAATTGGAGGCCAAGTGTGATAAGCTCTGAGCTCCCATTCGCCGAGCCCCAAATTAAGAAGAGGCCACTGCCCAGAAGCAAGAGACGGAGTCACGGAGGGTCAACAGCAGAGATGCAGAGAGCACAGAGTGCCCAGTGTCATTTTCGTGCTTGCCTGCTCTGCCCTTGCCCTTGGTGCGGCTGGTGCGTGTGGACTGTGGATGACTGCGAGACCAAACTGCTCGAGTACGGACGCTTGTTGCTATCGAAGAGACCGATCCTTCTCTCGTGCCTCTACCATGTCTGTGGCCTAGGCTGGGCTGCCCGGTACGCTCTCAGGGATGAAGTGTGTGAGGAAGATGAGGACCAGGGCGGCGATGCAGCCGTCAAACGGGGTCGTGGGAATCGTCACTGGTTAGACCCAGAGAATCTCAGAGGTGCCGAGTGCTGCGACCAAGGCGGTCAGCGGTCAAGCCAAAGAGATGATGCTAGTCGGTGCTGGTGGAGGGGGTAAGAAAGGTACCTAGCAGGTTGCCTCGGTGCTTGGAGTTGATACGAGTACCTGCTATAGCCGCGACATCCCAGCCTCCTTGACCCATATGCAAGGTACAGGCAACTGGCATAAATTGCACAAGGCTAGCCCAATACTCTGCAGTACATCTAGAAGCCTCGGGATACTGGGTCATCCCATTCTCAGGGAACGCTAGAGCCGAACCGCCATTAACGACTTTTTATTTTTTCTTGCGCGCCGGATGACCTGTTGGCTTTGGATTCCATGGGACACCCGGGGTGTGGACGCTATTGTGTTGGTTGCTCAATGCGCACGGATATGGGAAGGGAGACTCGGGATGATTCAAGATGCTATGGATGCCTTGGTGTGTATTCGTTGACGACGTCGTCGCCAGGGCAAGACGATTTGTCGTCAGGTAGACCAGACGCAGACACACGGCAGACTATTGAATGACTGTTCTTAATAATTGTTGTGCTCGTGTGCCGGACGACGGATGACTATGGAAATCGGATCGAGGTTGAGATTGAGGGTATTGTGAGCTGTCATTGTTTCCTGGTGAATGGAGCCTGTCCGTCAGTCAGCTTTGCTTTTTCTCGTTGCCGTCGGTCCCCTCACGTGCATGCCATGCCCTCGACTTGCTCTAGTCTCGTCTCCGCGTCATGGTTGATGCCACGATGCGATGGAAGACTCGAGGTTTGCACTTTTGATTAACGGCTTGCAAGAAGACAGTTAACAGTACGGATAAAGCGTAGCGTCTCCTGTCAAAGTCAGTCTCGCATCTGTGCCAGTCGTTCTGGTGCACCACCGCATTGTCCGTAGGTCAGGTATTCTCCCATGACGAGAGGTTCGATTTTTTGGCTGCTGGTCGTGTTTTAGCGTGAGTTTTACTCGAGAGACACCACCAACATCGGGCCATTGAGATGTGCACACTGCACCCCCAGGCAATGCCTTGGGCTCCATACATACCACTTTAATTGGAGGAAGAGGCCAGGCAGGTCTGGCCGGGAAGGTCAGGTTCGAAGGAAGGAGCGCGGCACCCAGCCATCCAGCAGCAAGCCATAACAACAGAGCAGGAGCCAGTCAACCTGCCCAGGAGCAAGAAGGAGCGTGGGAGCAGAGGCAGGAGCAGAGGCAGGAGGAGGGCCAGACACCGGCCAGCGCTCCTGCAGTGCGTGAGTGCCAGGAGTAAGGTGCAGGACAGGTGCAGGGCAGGTGCGATGCTGCAGGTGTGGCCCACCCCCTGCCTCCAGTCTCCCGTACTCCGTCCCGATCCAATACTGCCCTGCCCTCCTGAGTCCAGTCCTGACCAGTGGCTCCTTCCTGCCTTTGAAGTTCGGGCTGCTGCTTCCTATGCTGTCTCGAGTCTGTCGACTGTCTCTCCTTCCCTCCTGCCCTTTTTTGCCGCCTGCTCCTGCTCCTGCAGTCCTGCTCTCTCCCGCGCCTGCCTGCCTCTTTATTCTAAAGCCATAGATGACTCCCTGCCACAATTTGCAAGTGGCCCTTGCACCTGCACCTGCACCTAAGGGACGGATACACCTGCAACGTCTTGCTGTCCCAGTCATGTTTTTCTGGCTGCCCTGAGGCATTTCAACCCGACTGCCCTCCTCCCATGAATGGATGGGCTAATGAGAGACAGAGACAGACGCGTGGTACCAAAAATCTAACACTGAAGCTGGCCAATTGTGTCGCTGCCTTAGACAGTAAAGTTCCTTCACCCAACACCTCCACCACCTTGATCCAAGTTCAACACGCACACACACACACTCTCTCAAAAAGTGGTGAGCACAAGTGAAATCCATGCATCAAAATGGAAGTGAGTGCCCGTCGGCGTGAGGTGTACAATCATTACCGTGGCGGTTGGCGGTCCAGTGGTCCACCCACCCAGCAGCACTTTCCCTGGACCATCACCAAACAACGGCCAATGACTGGCCGATGCCCAGTTCCTTCCCCCCTCCAACGTGCCCTCCCAGTGCCTCCCCCCAGTGCCCCCCTGGTTGCTTCGCAGCAGGAGCGGTGTCGTGTCGCGGGCTCATAGAGGGTGAGAGTGGAGCCGGTAGCAAGAGTGCCCCCTTCCCTCTTTGACGTCCAATCTGAAGATTGAAACCCATACTCGTCCTCAATCATCCGGTGCCGCCCTTTCTGTCCTAAAACGGGGGTCGGAAATACGTACCGATCCCTCGCTTGTCCCGATGACGAAGTACCTCCGTACCTTCTTTTAGCGTCGTGGTCCCGTCGGAGCCAGTCACCCTGTCGTCTCCACGTTCGATCCAGTCCAAGACACGCCCAAGTTTTTTTTTCCCTTCCTTTTCTCATTTGATCTTCCATCATGTTTTTATATTTTAATTTTGGTTGTACTTACGGATACGTATTCTTTCCATGCTCCCCGAATCTGTAATTCCAGTGTAATTCCATGTCTGAACTCCCACCACCCAAGTGAGCCGGGGGTGCCATGAGTAGTCAGTTGCCAGTCAGACTCTTGTAGCACCACTCTTCCCGTCCGCCTCTCATCCCCGATTGCCCTGTTGACTATGGGTACTTGTGCTAGTCTAGACGGCCAGAGGTATTCGTATTGCACAGTACCTTAGAGCCATTCGGGCACAGCACCGCACATTCCACGAGCAGCGAGCCACACATACACTTTCCGAACATTGGCGCTCACAGCGGGTCATTCCTGTGTTGAGGTGTATTGAAGCACCTGCGTATGCCCTGTTCTACCGAGTACTCTCTGTGCCTTGTACTCTGTGCTGCCAGCTGAACACTTGCAATCCTCTCCTCGTCTCGTCTCGTCTTGTCTCGTCTTGTCTCGCTGAGGTGGACGTCTCAACAGTACAAGCTGCCCGTGATACCTTTGGTGTGTATAGAAAACACAGTACTTCGTGGTGTTAGGGAAAAGATACCTACTTCTTCATATTGCTTGAACCGACACGATGTTCTAATTCCCCTAGTGTCTAGAAAAGGTGGGTGGTGCTTGCTGCAGCGTGTGAGTTTTTTTTATTTTTTTTAATTCCCTCCAGGTCCGCTCCTGTTTCTTCTGGTCTTGTTCCTTCAGGGCAGTAGGTAGGTATTGAGGTACTTTGCTTTAGGTACCCTGACTGAGGTGCACCGCACAGAGTATGGAACCGATGGGTGTCCACTTTGCTGCCGGGCTGTCCACTCCGTCACTATCACCCCGTCCTCTTGGTCCTCCAGTCTAGCGCCCCAAAGTACCCGTCACCGGCTTTTTGCCGCTTGGGTACCGGCCTCACCCAGAGAGTAAGGTACCTCGTTCAGGTACCGGGCTCGCCTGGGCTACCTGAGTCCTGGGTCCTGAGGTACCTACCACCCGACCCGACTACTGTACCTACCGGGCTGCTACCGCCCCTTCCACCCTTCCACCCTTCCCTCACTCAACTTCGCCCTCTCTCGCCTCCATTCACACGCACGCCGCCATCATTCCTCTCTCCACTTTACATCCTCACCCCCGTCCCCATTTTCTCTCCCCATCTCCATCCCATCCATCCCAACCCGTCCCATCCATTCTCACTCCTCGAGATTCTTCTTGTCCGACTTTATTCCTCCCTCTCTCCTCTCCCAAAAACCTTCTTCTCTTTTCAAACCTCCGAATCCGCCGTATCACGACGAATTTCCCCTGTCCTCGACTCTGCACGATATTCCCATCCAAAGTCGTCGACAACCCAGGATTCAGGTTCTCATCTCTCCTCTGCCTCTGCACGATATTATCGAATTCGATTGTCGCTCGCCTCTCTACACCCGTCCGCCTGCTCCCCATCCAGGCCGAGTACCGTTCTTAGTGCACGACACCGAGCAAGAACACAACAAACCGAGCCGACTCGATCGCGTCTTGCTCATCACTTGGAACACCTCCAAGTTACACCGTCCTTCTCGGCCTCGTACACCTGTTTACGGTTCCCTTCCTCAAGGTAAGCTATCTCTCGACCCTGCGATACCCTCAATCCACCAGAGCCACCCGCGGAGAGCATGGTACACGAGCTTCGTCCAAATATCCGATCTCGAAATGCGATCAAATTCCCACGAGCGGCATTGACAGAAGGCATGCTTCGGTATCGTCTCGAAGCGTTCCGTCAATGTGCTGCGATCGGATCGGTCTTCAGTCAACGACCTGCCCTTGCCTTGAAGCATTACACTCCCAAACGGTCATATTCAAGCAGCAGCAAACGCTTCCTCCATACTGGGTGTGCTGGAGCTACACAATGGCCACTGCATTGGGCTGTCCACAGGGTACCCCTTCTCTGCCGCTGTCGCCCACGTCGCCTCCCAGCATTTCCTCACTCCAATACCGGCCCGCCACTACTTGACGCATCATTCGACGAAGCTTGTGTATCAGACTCAGGCACAGACAGTCAAAGTTTTTCGATTTCCTGGACATTCTCGCTGACCATTCACCAAACAGGACAGAGCTGCGGCTTTCCATTTCCTTTGCACAACTTTCTTCGTCCCGTCTCTAGCGGCCCTTAGAACCTCTCTGACGCTCTCGACGACCTTTCTCCGTTCAAGCATCCTTTTCCCGAGTCAGCCATCACAGCATCTCTTCCCCCGCCTAAGATACATATCTTCTGCTGGATCTTTCAGCCGTCATCAACAACCAGCGAAACGACTGCACCTTCATCAACTCGATCTCTAGACGTCTTGTTTTCCTTTCCCCGCCGCGATCTCAACTCTTGATGGCTATTCGCAGCTACTAAGGGCTCGTGTCACCAACCCTCTCACCCAACCGACACACCGACACCATCGGCCTTGGTCATTCACCGCTAGCACAGCCTTCCTTCCACTGCTAAGTCTCTCACGAGTGCATCGAGCAGTCTCCCCACCCGACAAAGATCTCATTTCGATCTTCGTCGGACTCTTCTCAATACCGCCATCATGCCCGGAGGTGTCTGTGCCGTCCTCGACTACGAGGTCGACCAAATGGCCGAGTTCGTTGCCGAGATGGCCACCCGCGTTGTTATGCCGTTGTCGACCACGGCCGTCACGCCCCCGTTCCGCAAGTTCGTCTCGCAGATTCTGTCATCGACGAGATTGCCCAAGAGCACCATTCTCCTCGGAATGAACTACCTGGCGAAGCGGGTCAACACCCTCAAACAGAACAACCCATCGTACACGGTACCTGAGGGACAGGTTTGGCGCATGTTAACCGTTTCCCTGCTGCTTGGCAGCAAGTTCTTGGACGACAACACTTTCCAGAACCGTTCTTGGTCTGAGGTGAGCGGCATCCCCGTCGCCGAGCTCAACGCTCTGGAACATGAGTGGCTCGAGCAATCCGGCTGGCGTCTTTACGTCAACCTGGATTACAGCGCCGACTACAAGGCCTGGCTCACCAGCTGGGATGACTGGAAGGTCCTCAAGGATCAGGCTGCGGCAAGAGTCACCCGCGAGAGACTCGTCCCCGCCATCGACACCAACATCAACAACAGATACGGTGGACGATCCTCCTATCATACGTTTGTTCAGCAGCAAGCGGCTGAATACGAGCGCTACGAGGCTATCAAGCGCAACGAGCTGGCTCACCAGCAAGCCTACGGCGGCAACTGGAACTGGCAGAACGCCCCGCTCACTCCTCCCGATTCTGGCTACGGCACGCCCGAGTACATTAATTCAGCCACGTCTGCCAACGCTCGCTACAACGATTGGTTCTCCCAGGCCGCTACCACGGGCCAGTGGAACACTCGTTACCAGCAGCCATCGCAACACAACTACTACGGTCACCGCCACAACCAACAAAACTTCCCTGGACACTATGGTTACCAGCAAACCATGTGGGAGCACGGTGTTGCGGAGTGTAGCTGTGCGAACTGCGTTGGTCCTGCCAAGGCATCTTCGTACTTTGCTCACCCTACCTTTGGCCAGCCTGTAATGGGCTAAACTTGTGGCGATACCTGGCAGACTCACTCAATCGCCTAACGAAACTGGAAGGGATTTTTGCTATCGGAAAAGTTTGGGAGGTCTAGCGTCACCGGAGACGCAGACTTTGTTTTTTTTCTGGCATGAACGATACATTTGCATTCTTCAGATACCCTCTCACGACGAGAACCGAAAGAAGCGGTTATTTGACCGAATGGTCCCCACGTCGGCATTCGACTTTACGATACGGGCACGTTTGCCCCCCTCGATACCATCGCTACCATACGCGATTGATTTGGCTACTAGACTGTCTCGCAGCCACAATGCGTTTGGAGGTGGATGGGTACGACGCGCGGCTGCGACCCCTAATGACATTTCTTTAATTCTTTCTCCCCTGGTATACGGATAAATTCATTACTGGCGTTTCACGGTCGCCATTCGCGATCCCCACGGAGTTTTCTTTTCAATAGATCCTTTGGCTGTGTTTTCTGGTGAGATGGTGGTGGTAGTTTGTTGGGTTTCGGCATTCTCTCGATTTATCCTGCGATGGCAAGGGCGCCTTAGTGGTTCCCGTGACCACGATCCGAATAGGACCCGGCGCCGCAATGTCAAGGAATTCCGATTCCCGAATCATTCCGACGACGATCCATCGCCAGCGACATCCATTTCCTTTGTGGCACGCCAAGGAGAGACCATCTTGTTTTCCTGTAATTCAACCTGTTTCCGCCAACAACCCGGCTCTCTCTCCCTGGGCCTGTACTCCGTCTGTGAAAGACGGAATTTTCAGCTTTCAATTTGAGAAGACCTCAAGGTTACTGGCGCCCGCCTAGTCGGCGCTGCCCCCCCCCCCCCCCCACCCCCCAAAAAAAAAAGACAAATTGCATCAAGTAAAGGGTACATACGGATCACAATTCACTTTACTGGCTGGCTTTGCGCGGGCATATGATTTCTTACTCGCGAGAACGAAAAAAAAAGGGAGACTCAACATGGAGAGGTGTTCTGCATTCGTGCTTACTGGTCAAAAATGTTGAAGCCTCCAGGACGCGGGTATGGAGTCTCTTTTACTTTTACTATGTTTGGCATTTCTTGTTCATTCGGCACAATGGCCCACCTCATTGGCCCGAGGGCACAATGTCGTGGGCCACCGCTGTTTTCACGCCTTTTACTGTTCATGACATTGTTAGACGTTTATTTTTTTATTTTTCTCTTCATGCCAACTTGTACCGGCATCCACTAGAGCGTTTGGGATCGGGGTTGGAAACGTTCAGTTTATGAGAAGGCAGGTTATCTGTTCTTCGATATGTGGATGGGAGTGGTGGTTTGACGGAAATGAACCCAACGTACCAGAAAGCCGTCGGGACTGGCGCTAGATTTGTATGTCGCGCAGTGGCCGCTGGTTAATTAGGAACAGCGCCATGGGTATCGGGCAAGCTTTGATGTGAGTAACATCAACAGCAGGATTGGAAAAGTTTTCGCCGAAAGGACGAGATTGGAAAGGGAAAAAATGGGACGGAGCACAAAATGGCATACCCATGGGTGACGACAAAGACATAGCATAGCCTACGTACTGAAGACGCAGTGGCAGACACAGTCCTAGACAAGTAAACAAAATAACAAAACATAATGAAGCAAACTTGTGTCCTTAAGTTCCAAACGTGGATGAACACTTCCGGGTGATCTCGATGCGAATGTGACATGCAACCACTGAGGTGAAGCCATCTGTAAGATATCGGGTGGTGAATGTAGGCGCAGCCTTATACCTCTATTTGATTGGACCACCGCCCCACTCCAAAAGAGACCGCTGATTCGCCCATCTGCCAACGTCCTGTCCTCCCAACTTCTCAGTCACCTTATCCACAGACGCCGTCTTTACCTCACACCCAACTTACTCAACCAGAGAGAGACGTTGCGATATTTCAAAACTTTGACAACATTCCATCCGCATCACATCCCGCAGGTTTTACTTTTTGTTCTTTCTCTCTCGAGGGAAAAATCGAGTCAATTTGTGACGAGGCTGCTGGTTCAAATCTCAGTCTTGACAGATCCTTGAGATTACACGAGCACCTGGTAGCTTCAAGGTAGCTTTACACCCCCAGCCGAAACACACGAAAAACAGCAAGATCAAAAGGGACTTGGGAGGAACAGTAGCTCCTGACAGCTTTTTGAGATTATAGCCTACCATCTCATTCGAGGAGCAAATCAGCCTGGGTTTAACTTTCCCTTTCCCGTTCTATTGCAGACGAGGAGACACTCTCCTATTCTGCACTAGACAGAGGTTTAGAGGTTGAACCTGGTGAAAGGAACCCCTCCAAAACAGAAAAGAGCCCGAGAGAAGGGAAGGAGATATTACAACAAAGATGTCGAGGTTCGTGTCGGCGGGGGCGATTAATGCCGAGACGGGGGAGACTGTGGTTGAGGATGCGACTACCACGACGACGACGACGACGACGACGACGACGATGACGACGACGAATGCCGGCGGTGCTGGATCTGCGAGCAAGGCTGCTGAGGCGAAGAAGAGCGCCGAGTGGGAGATTGTGCAGAGGGAGCTCGATGCGGAGAGGAAGAGGAGGGAGGAGGCGCGGGTGAAGAGCGTTGAGGGCGGGGAGAAGAGTTTGTATGATGTTTTGCAGGCTAATAAAGGTGAGTTTTTACCTTCTTCCCCTCTCTTTTCTTCTACTTCTTTATCTTTACTTGACCCCTTTTCTATGGCGATCACGAACGCAAAAGAGGAAGTTTTAGGGAAAGATGAAGAGGAGAAGAGGATGTTGTGCATTGAAGAGTTTGATATCCTAATAACATCGTCACTTGTGGAAATATAGCCGCGAAACAAGCTGCTTTCGAAGAAGCCAACAAGATTAAGAACCAGTTCCGGGCGCTGGATGACGACGAGATTGATTTCTTGGACGAGGTGAGGGCTTCCAAGAGGGCTGAGGAGGACAAGGTGAGGAGGGAGACGGAGGAGGGGTTGGCTGCGTTTCGGAGGGCGCAGGGTGGAGGAGGTTCGGGGGTGAAGAGGGCTGGTCATGGGGACGGGGAGGAGGAGGAGGAGGAGGAGAATGCTGCGGCGCCGGTGGACGGGGGAGATGATGGTGATGGGGAGTGGGCTTTTGGGCCTAGGAAGAGGAGGAGGAGGGAGAGGGAGAGGGGGTTTGGGGTTAGGAGGGAGAAAGGGAATGAAGGGAAGGTGGATGAGAGGAAGGTTGGTGAGAAGGGTGATGGGTTGGAGAAGATTGGTGGAAAAGGGGGTACATCTGTGCCTGCGGCTGCGACTACGACTACAGCTGCAGCTACACCTGCACCTGCGCCGCTTAAGGGGAAGCCGAGTCTTGTTGCTTATGGATCTGATTCGGATGATGATTGAGGGAGTACCATGGTACTTGGAACGTGTAGGTTCCCTCTCAAAGTGGTGACGAGTTGTTGTCACGACGCTCAGCTGTAGATACATGTATTGATACCAGGCCATGTTTGGCGTATCCTCAAGCAAGGACGTATCGACAATTCACCTCGCAATTCCATGACTGCCATAGACACTGTAAATAGTTACCAGGGGAAAGAACATGGGATGGAAGAAAAGAGGAGTGTACAGTAATATTCGTAACAAGCGGACGCTCATGGCATGTTTTTCGCCAATGAACCCCCATAGTCTATGATAACCTCCCGCGCTCCAGTCCATGCAACGAAAACGGAGGAGTATGCAGGACAAGGAAAGAAAAAAAGCAAAGGACGAGAAATAACAAGCTAGAATTACAATATGCTGTGAACCCTCCTTTCCCAATCGCTTTCTCTAGAGCTGTGTTGGGTGGTGGTCAAGATAGTTATACATCGTCTCCCTTCTACTCTTCACATCAGCCACCTCATCCGTCGCCAACTTTACAACTCCACGGAAGGGAAAAGTAAACATCAAAGGGGAGAGTCTACTCGTCGTCAATGTTTCCAACATTAGGACCCTTCCGCTCCTCCCCCTTGATAACACTCCACCCCCACAAGCCCAGCGACCGCACCGTCCCCTTGATCCAGCCCTCAATCTCCGTCTCAGGGATAACAATCCCCTTTGCGCGCTCCTCGTCCTCGACCCGGATCTCGAACCGCCGCATGCGCTGCGCGATACGCGCGTCAACAACCATGGGCGAAGCCCAGATGCGCTCCTTGGTCTTCTCCTCCTCGTCGGCCGTCGCGTCGTCGACGGGCTTCCAGACGGATTTAACCCAGTCGCGTTCCTCGTGCGCCAGGGCGCGCTGTTGTTCGTACGGTGTGGGGGCGGCGTCCTGGTCCGAGGAAGAGGTCTCGGCTTCGGCGTCGCGGTATTCGCGGGCGTGGGCGAAGCAGGCGGCTGCGACTTGGCGGCCTACGTCGTCTGCTAGCTGGCGGCGGTTGAAGAAGCGGCCCATGCGGGTGAAGGTGCCCGCGAAGCCGAGGAGGTGGGGGAATTGCACCGGTTCCGAGGGGGAGAATTCGGCGGGGAGGGTGGAGGGGAGGTGAGAGGCGGAGTAGTCTGCCGTGGTGTTGTAGGGGACGGGTTGACGGGGGCGGTCTGATTTCTTTTCTTCTTCTTTGGGCTTTTCCTCCTTCTTTTCTGTCTCGACGGCACCGCCCTCTGCTGTTTCTGTTGATGAAGAATCTGAGGTCGCCGCTTCGGATGTTATGGGCTCAGGGGTAGAGACTACCTCGGGCTTGGGAGGCGGGTCGAGGGGGCCGAGCCAGCCCTCGTGTAGACCGCGGATGTACTCCTTCCATGCATGTCTCCCGATAACGATGTCGCCCCCAGGACCCTCGAACTCGGGCGTACCGTTCTTCGCGCGCACGGCGTCGCGGAGATTCTCCTCGGTAGGGAGCAGCTCGACCTCGGGTCTCTCCTCCCTGCTCCTGCGCCTCCGAATCTTCTCCGCCACAGCGGCGCGGACGTCCCCCTGCTGCCGGCCCTGGACAAACTCCCAATCCAGACCCGACGCGGCGAGAATGGGTTTCACGTACTCGATAAAGTGGTCCTGCGCGACGCGCAGGCCGTCGCCGGGCGGGGAGGCGAGGATGACTGTGAGTTTGCGCGGGAGCTGGGAGGGGTCTGTGACGGGTTCGCGGGCGAGCGGGGAGACGGCGGCGGCCCAGCGGGCTGTGGCGCGCTTCTTTTCGCGCTTGTCGTAGATGATGGCGGCGGATATGGTGCCTGTGATGGAGAGGAAGATGAGCCAGTTGCGGGAGGGGAGGCGTTTGGGGGGCCCGCGGAGGCCCATCATTTGCCAGACTGGGTTCGGTTTCGCGGCTTTGTAGCCTTCTGCAGCGGAGGTGGCTGTGGTTGTGGTTGTGGTGGTCGTCGCCGTCGCGGGGGAGGGAGTCGGTGCTTTCGGGGCCGCCTGGAGGATGCCATTATCAGTTTCGAGGTTCGCGATGATGAGGGTGGGCTTTTGCTTGCTTACCTCGGGCGGCGTGGGGTTTGAGTCCGCCATGATGGGTGTGTATGAGGAATATGGCAGAGTTGGAAACTTTCTGTGTATGGCGATGAAGTGCCGCACTGGAGATGCGATTGTGAGAACGGTGGCTCGCAATGCCTCGATATGTCCTACCTCAGGCCAGGAGAACGGGAGTGAGGTTTTTGGAAATTTTAGTCGCGATAAGAGCTTCGCCGAATTATCGGACCTATCTGTCCCCAAATGGTATAGCGTGGAATGAGATCTGACCGCCTTCCTAAAATAGAACAGTGCCTCTACTCAGGGACGTACCGACCGACCTGTCACGGCATCTTTCTCTCGAGAGCCTTTTCTACATACGAACTCCTAAGTTATGCCACTAAGCTAAGGATGAAATTCACAATCGCCTGAAGTTCTGTAGCGATGTTGCTTCTCACGTAGTCCCCCTGGATCTCGAATCCCGGTGAAGGACTGCCCATGCAACGGGCGCTACGCCGTGGCCCACGCTGGCGTGCTCTCTTAGTGGAAAATCGGTTGTCTGGCGATCCCCGGTGAAGAGTGGCAGATCTTGATGCATGATCGACCTCTCTGCACAATGACAGCCCCAAAACTCGTGATGGCAGGCAGGCATAGCGGAGGGGGCGTCGTCGGGCCGTGATCATTGGGCGGCGTTGGCAGCGGGCATGGAGCTCAATCATGGATCACTAGGCAAACCTGATACAGGCACAGGGCATCACTCGATCCAGGCGGCCGTCCTCCGACCACGAGCTTCGTCATCCCATCGAGAGCATAACGTGTGGCGGTGCGCTAGGCTTGTTGGTTTCTCCTGTGCTGCTCACGAGATTCCGCCATACGAGGTTGAACGGGATGGTTTGGGTGACAAGCGTGAGACATTGGAGCCATGGGTTGTGCGTCGTGAATGGGGAACACGGCGTAATCGACAGATAGAGATGGTACTAAAGTCGGCAGGATGCTGGTGACATGCAACAGACCGCGGAATCGAAGATGGAAGAGCAGGAATGCCATGCATACGAGAACGAAGAGTGTAACGCTGCCATGTGCCACGGGTGAGCTTGTGAGCTTGTTCCTCCTGTGACGGGTGTGACAATCGTATAAGATTTAGAGCGGATGGGAGCGGGGCGGCAGGCATTAGAAATGCTATTTATTTCTAGAGCCGTGTCTCACGGCGGCTGTAGACGGCCGACGTTGCCTCGTGCCGATGTCGAGCGTGAGCCAGGCTGTTGGGCTTGGGTGGCCATAGTAGATGACGCCGCCACCGTCACCGCCGCCGGACCGCTCGGTCAGGAATGAGTTGGTGGTCGGCACACCTTACCGGGAAGGAGGTTGACTAGAATTTCTTTTGTGTCTCCAACCGTGAGAGGACCCTGTTGGAGCCTAGGGTCCAAGTGACGTGCGGATGCGGGCGAGACGAGACGGCGACGGGAGAGATGAACTGGGTGGAAGGGATAGCCATGCTTGGGCGCAGGCGGGCAGGATGCGTAAGTGATGCGACCGCTTGAGCTTTCCGGAGGGCTAAACCGTTTGGCCATTCACAGACGTAGACAAACAATCCGAACTTTCAGGTTGTCCGCGTCCGGTTGATACCCAAGTTACCTTACGCCAACTCCGGTTGGAGAAGGCATTCGGCGAGATGCCGGGACGATGTTGCACGGGGAGAAGTGAAAAGCCAACCGCTGAGACTGAAGATGGCGATAGCACTCTTAGCAATGTCTGCTAGGTGGTATCAAGCGAATGCTGGATCTCAGGTCTCAGGTGTAAGGGGTGGTGTGTCTGTTTCCCGGTGAAGAGGGGCGGTCATCTGAGGTTGGGAGGTGAGAGACGATTCGGAAACAGAGGCTTGAGATGCGGTAGTTGCATCAGAGTTTCCGCTGGCTACTCGAGGTCCCCGGGGAGAGTCAGTGACCGAGTCGGATTAGAGCTTTAGCTCAGGGGCCTAGCTGTAGCATCCAGACCCCGATACATTGGCGGGCTGGGTTCCATCATCCGTGGCAGAGGATGATGTCGAGTTGGATCTTGAGTATGGAGTATCAAGAATTCAAGAGTCGGTGAAAGGGGGAGACTAAGCGAGCCTTTGAAGGTACAAGTACCTTGCATAGTACGGTCTGAGGCAAGGTACATGTCGGCGGTCTCCTGCCAGTTGCTTAGCACATCGTCCGTGCCCCTCCTTCCTCGTTGTTTTTTTCCGCCCCGCATATTTTGTGGATCCCGGCCGATGATGGAGATATTTGGGAAGGAGCTAGAAATGCAATGCAGAAACGACCTGGAGTGAACAAGACATGCAACATTCATCATTGTATGCGTGATGTGAGTTCAAAAATCAAATTCAAGACTGCAATACTTACACTGCCAACTACAAGGTAAGGTAGTGTAATGATTGAATCCTCACAAGGCATAAGGCCAGATGCCAAACCTCCAAGTGGAGGAGATGCGGCGGAGGCATTCCCAGAATCCCAGTGGATGCAGCTCCGACCCCACCTCCCTGCCCATCGGCCACTCACAGCTCGGCATTGGTTGAATCTCAGGGGTACTTGGGGTCCAGGACTCCAGCGAGGCCCCTCGACTTTCAAGGCCACCCCCCCCCTTGAGTTCTCAGATCCCCGCCTCGCCTCAGGTGCTGGTAGTGTGGTGCTTGTGGTGCTTGTGGCAGGTGCGGCGTTCTTTCTCTTCAGGAGTCCCTTCCCGTCGTCCCCGTCTGGTCTTGCCCTTTTTTGCTGCAGCGGGCTGCATACCTTCCTTCAAAAGTTAGGGGAAGGAGCAACCTACGAGACTCTGACGTTGAATACAATTGCGTTCCTTCCATTCAAGGCTTGAAGATGGACGACGGAAGGTACCTGCTACCTCGACCGACTCCTGCCTTCCTGCACTCCGTGACTCTGCTCCACCTCACTGCCGGGGCCGCTTCGCAGGTGTCCGTCCCTCTGTGCATCTCATCACCCCTCCTCTTCCCCCCCCCTCCCCTCCCATTCTCAGACCGACCCCAATCCAAGGCCACCTCAAACCTGGAATCCTCCTATTCGTGCCTACTCGACTCGACCGCCTCCTCCTGTGTGTATGTGCTGAGAGCCAAGTACAGAGTACCGGCAACAAAATACCAAACACCAAAACTTTACCTTGCCTTACCGAGTACCTCATCCAACACCAGCTCCTGCCGGTCTCGTGACTTGGACCTCTCTCTCCCTCCTCGACACCTCGACTTTTGCCAGCTTTACCTTTCCTCACTTCGCTCAAGCCACGAGGTGCTTCAACCTACCGCCTCCTATCACCTGTACACCGACTACACACAGCTAGCTTCCTAGCTTTGCCCGGCAGTCGTTGTTCTCGCCTGCACTGTTGGCACCGGGGAAATTCCACCCCTTGGAGCATCAAGCCCCTCTCCGCCACCTTTGCACCTTTTGCTCCATTCGCAAGCGCCCTATCGACAAATCCTCGCCTCCCACCCCTTTTTTTGCTGGTGAGCATACAGATAGACAAACTAGCTTTCTCGACCGCCTTTACACTTATTCGACTTGCCAAGGTATGTGGTGATACTCCAACCTCCAGATATCATAATATTCACATATCCTGCCTTACCGACCTTACGTCCCCATCCCTGGCCTCTCCTCTTTCACTAGGGCACGCACTTACCATTCATCAAGTTCCAGTGGGTTGCGAGGACCTCCCATCCACTCACCCGCCCACCGTAATCTATTCTCCTCGACTTCCGCCCCGGGGGACGACCCCAATCCATCCAACCACCCGCCTTGACCCTGCGCACTGCGGCTGCAACCTTCCCATCTTCTTAGCAGCCTCCCCGCCGTCTACCACTCTAGTCGTTGCCTCACTTCCACGGTCCGCTCGCCCATAGCACTGTCATTTAAACTGCCACTTTGCTAGGTCGCCCGCACAGCCTGCGCAACTGCCAACCCCTACCCGCACACGACGTGCCCCCCGAGTCAAGACGAAACTTCTACGCAATGGAGGGTAATAATAACCGTCTCTACCTCAACATCGGTAACCAAGATCGTCTGGGTCCCGGCGGCGACCGACAGTATCCCACCACGCCTTCTACCTTTCCCCAACCCGTCTTCCCTCACCAAGGCCAACAGCAGCAGCAGCAGCAACATCAACAGGCCGCCGGTATGCAGCACCAACAGCAGCAATACCAGGCGCAGCAGCAGCAACAGCCGCATGCGACCGGTTACGCACAACAGGGCTACTTCCACCCGAACCAGCAGCAGGGCCAATATCCTCCCCAGGGCCACGGCGACTACAATGCCGGCTATCAGCCTCGATCCAACACCCCGGGGACCAACGATCCCAATGTCGGTCTCGCCCACCAATTCTCTCACCAAAACCTAGGCGGCGCTGCTCGGGCATCGCCATACGGTTCCCGCGGGCCCTCGCCCGCTCAAAGACCTCGCACTGCCGGTGCAGCGGGACAGACGCCTCAGGGTTACGGACACTATGCGACGCCGCCGATGCCAAACCAACAGGCAGTTCCCGTCGAGGTCTTTGCTCCCGCTCCCGAGCGACTCTACGAGAAGTACGGCCCGAACGCCAACAACAACCAGAAGAAGTGTACCCAATTGGCCTCCGACTTCTTCAAGGACAGCGTGAAGCGTGCCAGAGAACGCAACCAGAGGTGAGTGTTGGACAAGAATCGTCAGCTCCAAGGCGGCACGTGCTAATCTTTCCGTTCCACAGACAATCCGAGATGGAAGTCAAGCTTTCCGAGCCTGGCCAGAGCCAGCAAAGACGCGAGCAGATCTGGTCCACGGCCGGTCGCAAGGAAGGCCAATACCTGCGATTCCTGCGAACCAAGGACAAGCCCGAAAACTACAACACCATCAAGATCATCGGCAAGGGTGCTTTCGGTGAAGTCAAGCTGGTCCAGAAGAAGAACGACGGCAAGGTGTACGCAATGAAGTCTCTGATAAAGACGGAGATGTTCAAGAAGGACCAACTCGCCCACGTCCGTTCTGAGAGAGATATTCTGGCCGAGTCAGACAGTCCCTGGGTCGTCAAGCTCTTCACGACTTTCCAGGACTCCTATTTCCTGTACATGTTGATGGAGTTCTTGCCCGGAGGTGATTTGATGACCATGCTGATCAAGTACGAAATCTTCTCTGAAGACATCACACGCTTCTACATTGCCGAGATTGTGCTTGCGATCGAGGCAGTCCATAAGCTGGGCTTCATTCACCGGTAGGTCAAAAGTAGTCTAAAAGTTTTGAGCTCGCAAAGCTGACAAGCATAGTGATATCAAACCCGACAACATTCTGCTGGACCGCGGAGGTCACGTCAAGCTTACCGATTTCGGACTTTCAACCGGCTTCAACCGCTTGCACGACAACAACTATTACCAACAGCTGCTACAGGGCCGATCTAACAAGCCGCGCGACCGTAACTCTGTTGCCATTGATCAAATCAACCTCACTGTCAGCAACAGATCCCAGATCAACGACTGGCGTCGGTCGAGGAGACTGATGGCTTACTCCACAGTCGGAACGCCTGATTACATTGCCCCCGAGATCTTCACAGGCCACGGCTACACCTTTGACTGCGATTGGTGGTCCCTGGGCACCATTATGTTTGAGTGTCTGGTTGGATGGCCTCCTTTCTGCGCTGAGGACAGCCACGACACATACCGCAAGATTGTCAACTGGAGACAGACGCTGTACTTCCCTGATGATATCCAGCTTGGCGTGGAAGCCGAGAACCTGATTAGAAGGTGTGTAAGCTCAAAAAACGGAGATATTGCAGGGTACTAACATGGAACAGCTTGATCTGTAACACAGAGAACCGCTTGGGTCGCTCGGGCGCCCATGAGATCAAGCAGCACTCATTCTTCAGAGGAGTTGAGTTCGACAGCCTGCGTCGCATCAGAGCTCCTTTCGAGCCTCGCTTAACTTCGGCCATCGATACCACGTACTTCCCGACCGACGAGATTGACCAGACTGATAATGCCACAATTCTCAAGGCCCAGGCCGTTCAGCAAGCCCGCTCAGGTGTGCCGGCGGTGGTCGAGGAGTCTCCCGAAATGAGCTTGCCCTTCATTGGATACACCTTCAAGCGGTTCGATAACAACTTCCGATAAGCGTGGCAAGCACATCGTTTTGGTGGCCAGCTCATTGCGACTTGCCTCCCGGTTTCAGGGATTGCCGACATGCTGAGCAAGCCATGGAGCTTCGGAGGACTACGAGACTGCCAGTGCTTCACTGGCGACTTCATTTTGCCTACTGCCAAACCAATACACCCAGAATTCTTGTTTCACAAGATTTGCATTTACCGTTTTTTGTTTTCAGTCACTGCATACAGGGCGTTAACTCGCATCAAGACACCAAGTCGCACAAATCATGTAGAAGGGAGGGGGAAATCGAGATGTTGTCTTTTGGAGGGATGTAGTGGATACGGCCGTGGATGCCTAGAGTTTTCATTATGAGAAACATGATGAAGCAGACAGAGAGCTAGAGGGGGCGTGCGGAGGAGATGTCAGGATGTACTGGTAATGCTGGATCTATCAGTGATGGATGACATTGTGGGATTCAGAGAGTCATGAGGACGACTGGCAACAGTGAAGTGGTAGATGCAATCCAGACGATGCATTTGAGAACAAGACTTGTGACTCAGAGGTTCACGATGTTTGTGATTGATCAATCTTTGCCGTTCAGTGATTTTGAACAGGGTGTTTTGCCGTGTATGCAACTTCCAAGCTCTTCGATCCAGGACCTCTCAACAACCCTTTTATTTTTTGTACTTGGGTACTGGAGAAATGCAGACCAAAGTTCCATCGCCTAGATGGTATCTATTCCCTTGCCCTAGTGCTTTCAGACACCAGGTCTCCTTGGGACTGCTTTGGGATCCCACCTTTGCATTGTTCGATCAAAGTCACCTATGGTTCATACTCAGTCAAAGACTTCATTCATTATTGGTGGGTCTATCCGTACATTCTGCCTTTCATTATTGTTACTCAATGAGTGAGGTGCCGTAAGGTATTTCTCTTCACATGTCTCGTTGAGCGAAAGCCTTCTCAAGAAGCCTTCGGCACCATGCCACATCAAAAGCCACACTCAAACTTCTGTTGAGGATCTATGTCAGCTCATCTTCTTTCCCCTGCCCAGGGGGGCCTGATGAGCAAAAGCAGTCTTACAAAGTTTTCCCTCTTCCTCGAATTACCCACGCCCAAACGCCGTGATATGACCTCGCTGGTGCCACTTGCATAGGACCACATTGAGTCACCATTGACCAAATTGACCCAGATAACCACTGTGGCTGAAAGTCGCCCAAGACTATGATCCACGATCGCCGCAAGAGATGGTGCTCCTGGGGATCCCTTGGATCTGAGTGAAGCAGGAAATTCCTCTCCTCCCACGCCACAGCGAATCCCCGTCGTGTCTTGTACAACAGAAATATTCGTCGACACCTCTTCGCAACTCCACCTTCCCCTTCCTAACCACATTCACCGCCTCGTACCAGGCGCCGCAACATACCTCTCCTCCCGCTCCGACATGAACATGACCTGCAGCCAATACTCCTTCGCATCCGGATCCCAAAAGCTAAACTGCTTATCGTCGCGCTTGTCCAGCTCGCGCGCGGGGATCTTGAACCCGCACGTCTCGTACGGCTCCGCCGCGACAAGCAAATACTGGAAGTTCTTGTCCGGCTCCTCGACGCGCTGCGTAAAGGCGTTCATGACCTGCCATTTCGGCTCCACGTCCGGCGCGATGTCGGGGTATTGAAGCTGGAACAGCAACCCTTGCTGCCTCGTAATCGGGTCGCGGATTTTGGTGATTTTGTACCCCGGCCGTCCAATCTTGATCAAATTCCTCCTCTGCCCGGCACCGAAGCCCGCGCCGACAACGCCGACGGGTAACCCCGTCGCCGGGTCGATATTCTGCTTTCCTTCTTTCTGTTCGCGGGCCGCGCGGCGGGCGAGGTTGGTCTGGTGTTTTTTTCCCTGGGTGTGGGCGAGGTAGGAGCCGTCGTTTTGGTGGACTGTGAGGCAGAGGCGGCATTCGAAGGAGCCGACGTGGTTTTTGAAAAAGTAGGGGTCTTTGTCGAGGTCGATTGTTTCGAGGGCGAGCTTGCGGAGGCGTTCGCGGCGGTCTGCGTTTGTTGCGCTGAAGGAGGCTACGCCGCCGCCGCCAAATTTGGAGCCGGCGCGGTTTTGGTAGTCCATCTTGCAAGGTGCGCGATAGGGAGGGTTGGTTGTAGTTGTTTAGTGGTGGTGATGGTGCGGGGGTGGGAGATCTTCGAGGTGGCCTTGTTTCGTTGTAGGGAAGGAAGCGATTTCGGTAGAGTTGTTTGTAGAGGAGGCGGCCTGGTTGTGGAAAGACAAGTATGAAAGGCTGGAAGCACCTAGATGGGAAAATGTGACGGGATTGGAGTCGCGAAAAGTAAAGGTTCAGCCACAGTTCACCTCAGTGAAGCGGTCACCCAAGCTAAGCGGAGCCACAGATTCTCCGGTGGCTAACCTGGCCCCACCTCAGGAACCAGGGGTCCGGTGGCTCACCACTTCACACGGTCCCGGCTCCGTCGACTTACACCAACCTACAACAAACAACACTCGTCACGATGCCCGCACCCCTTTGTCAATATTCTGCTGCCCGGAACCTCCAGAACTCTGGCTTTCCTCTCTTTTCATTTGTTTGAGTGCTGTATTCTTCAACAATCCGGGGGCGTGGCGCAATGGTAGCGTATCTGATTCCAGTCCAGAAGGCTGTCCGTTCAAGTCGGGCCGTCCTCATTTCATCTTTTGCATTTTTGACGATATGATGGATTAAGAGTTACCTGTGACTTGAGTGGTGGTTCTGGCCTTTCAGAAACAAAGAAGAGGGTATGGGTTCCTAACATTTTGCACTATACCGTGTACCGTGTGATTGTAGACGGTAGGTAGCCAGCCTCGTTCTATGCCCGGCTGATCTAAGGCCTCCCATGAGGCCTTCCGCAGCTGCAAAAGACATTCTCGTAAATGTATTCTAGACCGCGGACGAGGGAATTGGCAGTCTTGGCATTCACACTCACCGAAGGCTCCAGGCAGCCAATCATTGGTAATACCCATCCTGCATTCGGTTGGGTGGCATGCAGCTACTAATATCAAGGCGTACGCGTCCACGTCAAGTATTAGAGCTGGCTAATGTTGATATCATGCATGACTGGCTGGCTTCATGTTCCACAACAGTTCATCCATTTTTCATTGGCCGGCATCAAAAAGTGAGATGGTTCCCGGTGGATGGTTCCCACAGGCTGTCAAAACCGGTCAAGGACGCAATCTCTCTCTCACCCAATCATAAGTGAGAAGAGCCGCTGGACGCTAGCTGAAGAAGTCGCCTTCTTAGCGACGCTAATGTTTCAGAAGTGATGGCAGCGGCACTACATGTGGTTCCGAGAACACCGAGGTGCTGGGAGGCTTAGAACATCTCGTGTTCGGCTGGGTACGGTTGCATGGTGCCTGACATGACGCGGAGCGTACATGTATGAGTGCTTTCAGTTCATGTCTGTCTACACTACTTCTTTGAATCCAGGTCATGTGCTTGCAGCCAAACTGCACCTTATTATGCTGCCTTACTCCCGAGGCTCTGACGTGACACGTCAACATCCATCACGAACGCCACAGATTCCATGTACCTACATTGCTGTGTAGGAATGTCTTAGCTCGACATGGCCGATTGTGGCAGAGTAAGTAAGGGCTGGGGAGGAGCGAGCGGCAAGATCCGGCGAGTCCGGCAAGGTCTTTGTCTGTGGACCTACGAATCTATCCAGACAGATGAATAGCTCGAGGATGATTCGTCCCTTGATGACACGTATTGTTCCTTACCAGCAGCCGCCGTTTGTAGCCCACACTGTCGACCTGCCGCCATACGTAAGAACCACGAGCAACGGAGAATCATAACACGTCTACGTTGATACATGTACACAGCCACCGCCATAGGCATTGGGAGAGGCAATAGAGGCTCGGTCAGTTAGGATTAGTGAGCAGGAACTTCAACCTTCCAAGGCTGTGTTGATACAATGCTCTGAAAATGCCTTGGAAGAATGCCTTCTAGAGCTCATCGCCACGTACCCCACGCACCGCGCTTGCCACTTCGTGCCGAATTGGCCATGAACTGCGAATTACCGTGCATTGTTGTTCGCGGCTGAATACATGTACTTAGTAGTAAAGTATTACTTAAAGACTATCTTGGTATACTTTTGAAGAGGTGCTCTTGGTTCTACTATTACCCTATGAACCCTACCTTATTAACTTCATCTCCAAAGCCTCGTTCTACGCCATGGCTAATAACTTCACTTCCCTCCAGTGGACACCGCCAAAGAATGTGCCATGGGACGTCACCGCCAATTGTGTGTCATTCGGCAATTTCGCACATAGTATCATGCGTACCTCTCCGAAGTTGGACTTCTGCGACATCAATAACTACTCGCTACGTGAGTTGGTCAATTCCTCCTTGCCAAAAGGTTTACTGGAAAGCATCAAAAACATTACTACTTACCAATAGCGTCTTGGTACTTGTCTAGCTGTAGCTCACTCGCTTCTGCTATCACTTGCGACGTCAAAACCTGCTCAAGTGCCTTGGATTTCAGAGATGCTATTTCGATAGAGCTTGCTAAATCTGCAAATATGACTTGCCTCGGTGAGCTACGTTCTTCTCTTGGCATTCAAGGCAACGCGGACATTGCAGGCGTCGGCGTAAGTGCGGAACATCAACCCACGACATGTGAATATCACAGATCTAACACATGCGTTTGCGTGGGTCATGTTCACATTTTGTCTTCAGGCCTCCCTCGTTGTCAGTTTTCAGGTCGCGAAGGCTGTGGAGCATGTACGAAGACGCGTCTTTAACTTCCCTTCACCGAATCTACTTAGAATCCTTGAGGTTTCCACAGAAGCCTTCATACATGTCTTGCCCACCTTTTATTGGAGCTCTGTTCTTCTCAGTCTGGGCCTAGTCATCGCCTCTCTGCTTGCCGCCTTCACCGCCTCCGGGAAGAAACGGGATGAGCAGTTGGAACAATGGAAGGCTGGCGAAGACTTTACCATATATGACTCTCAGCTCGTGGCCTTGGGATCACTTTTCAGCGTTCAAATCACCTTCATAATCAACCTGATGCTTGAGGTTCCTGGACGTCGAAGACGAGGGTTGAACGGGGGCATTCTCTCTCTCCTGGGGATTCTCCTAATCGGGCTCATCCGTTTGACAGTTGTCTACGACGCACAACTGCCCGAGGATGTTGATAAGCTACTTGAGGCCGCGCTTCAAAGTGATCAAAATATCAGGCTGTTCCTTCAAGTGGTTGCTGGTATCACGTTATCTTTGATGACCACTTGCGGTGTAATTGCACTGGCCATTCAGTTCGGCATACCTAACTTCACACCCTGCCTAGTTGGGATAACGAAAAGACCGGGTGATACATGTATCAAACGGCGACGCCACTCAGTCTAATACACCACAATAAAATGACTGAGATGTGGTGGGAAGTCTCGGATAGACGGTTAGATGTAAGAAAAGGCACATGTTTTGTTATATCGCGCTTGCTTGTCATTCGAGAATTTGTCCCTTTCTACTGCGTTGTTTTGCTATCTGCAGATAAGGTAGTTCCTAATAGGAGATTCCGCAATGATTGGAACTGTGTACCTAGAAAGGAGAAGAAGGGAAGAAATTGAAAACTAGTCATTTGAGGCGCAAGGATCCGTGTAAATTCACCACATGAGTTTGCTCTTAGTAAGATGCTCCATAGCAACTCCTTCAGTGGACAAACCTCAATTGAAGGTATATCTACCTAGTAGGCTTAGCTTGGAACCATGCAGGAAATTACAATGCTTTTGAAATTAAAATCTCCACGAGCACAGTGGTTTGAACTTGGCTACGTGGCTGATTGAACTAGCTGCTTTTCGGCAAAAGTACATGCTTACATGCAAACTATGGCCGGAAACTTCATTGAGATCATTAGGCGCTCTGTCTCTTCTCGACTTCCTCGACCTTTGCCTGAGCATGGACCCTCGCAACGCCAGTTGCGGAATCTTCGCCGTCGAAAAGCATCGAAATTTCTTCCAACGTAGGACCTCTCGTCTCCACGAAGAAGAAGTATATGACCAAACACTCGATGACCAAACTATGCCACGCTCAGTTAGTTTTCAATCACGATGACATAACTCGATAGAGGCACTTACATGGCAATGTAGACGAAGTAAAAATGCCACTCCAGCTGCTCAAGCCCCAAGGGATTAACCCACTGGTTAAAGACACCACTCAACGCAGTGAAGCAGAAACACAAAGTGAGGCCCTTGGCGCGAATGTTGTACGGCAGGATCTCGACAGTGTAGGAGACGGTCAAACCGGGCCAAGCGGCTCCCGCAACACCGTAGAAGACGAATATCATGGCCACGACGGCGATCCCGGCGGATGAGGATTGGGTTTGGGCGTATACTGCACTGCAGGCCGTCCATATGGAAAATGAGATAAGCATGCCGACGCCGGCAAAGAGGAAGAGGACCCGGCGTCCGATTCTGTCGACGAAGAAGGCGGCGGTAAGCGAGACGAGCCAGCACCAGATGGTAAGGCCACCGTTGATGTATGATTGTGTGATGGAGCTAAAAATCCTTGTTAGGTCGACTTTTCTTGTCCTATAGCAATCGTAGGGAAATAAGAACTTACTCTTTGATGCCAATGGTGCTGAGAATTACAGCAAGCTTTAAAATCTGATTAGACGCAAGATTCTTCAAAATATGTAGGAAGTCTCTGCAATTCCAGAAACCAAAGCTCCGTGAGTCGCTACGGGCTGTTTTGGGTTACAAAAAACTCACATAGTATGACACCAGGCCATTACCACTGCACTGCGAGAAGACAGCCGTCGCGATAATGAGCCCACAACGCTTGCGGTTTCCCGGGGTGCGGACGAGTTCCATCCATCCACTCTGCGCCGAGGCTTCCTTTTCAAGCCGCAGAGTGCTGGTGATCTCGGCAAACTCCCAGTGCGCAAATTCGTCGTTCTCGTTGTTGTTGCCGTGGTACTTGATGAGAACCTTTTTCGCCTCGGCCTCCTTGCCCTTACTGATCAACCATCTGGGACTCTCGGGGAGGAACCAGATGGCCATCAACTGGATGCCCGGCATCATGCACTGTAATCCTGTGGGTAGCCGCCATTGGAGATCGCCGGACTGCTTTGTGAGTGTTCCGAAGCCTGTTTTACACCAATCGTTAGTCAAATGTCAAGATCATCAAAAAGTTGATTCGGGTCCAAAGAGATGGGGTGCATACAAGACCAGGCCGCAATAATACTGCCCAAGTACCAAAGCGTGTTGTAAAGCGTCGTAACCTTGCCGCGATGTTGCGGGTGTGCAACTTCCGTGATGAGAAGAGGACAAGTGCCGTTGGAGATATTGGATCCCGCGCCCATGATGAAGCGGCCGATGAGGTACATTGCGTCTCTTCTGGAAGCGGATCCGACGGGGAATGACTGCAGAAGTGCACCAAAGACGATGAAGATACAGCCGATGGCGGTGCCCCATTTTCGGCCGAGGCCGTCGGCGATGTAGGGCGCGAAGAGGAGGACGAAGAGACCGCCAAAGCCCGGCATGGCACCGAAGATCCCGAGTCGACTTCCCGTGGGGTGTTCAAAGACTGTACGAGATTTTCTCAGCACAAAGACATTGGCAATACAGATGTAGGTTGTAAGAATTTGGAGGCGAGATCACAACAACAAATTTCGCTTACAGGTCTGCCATGATTGCATGGTCTGAAGTCCGTTCAACAAGCTTCCATCATATCCCAGTGTCGTCGAGCCGAGGAAGAGGAAGACCAACATGAAGTAGAGCTTCCTCAGCTCTGTCTGCTTGTACCACGGCAGCGTCGATGCTTCGGGTGGTTGCAGATGTGAATCGTTCATAGTCGCAACGTCGACATGGTCAACGCCGTGACTTTCCTTCTGCTTCAGATCCATGGCTTCTTTGCGAGTTGGGTATAAAGTGAATCAAGAAAGCAAGGCAACACTCAGGAAAGAAAAGTGGAAGGGCCTGGTTGTCGATACCGAGATGCCGGCTTGCTGCAACTCATGATTTTTCGGGATCGGGACCGGGGCAAGTGTCCTTATAATAAATCGGTAGTTGGTTCTGGGTAAATGGCATCTAGATATTGCTTGACGCCCACTAACCGTGCCGTGACCCCTTCCCGGTTTCGAACAGAACAGCCCACCCCCGAGGCGAAGATCGAGGTGCTGTACCCGATGACGGCTCGAAAGCGGCCGAGCGAACAGGCCACACAACTCGAGCTGATGGATTAATACTCCTCTCCCTATGAGGCGTCACTGAGAGAAAACGGGTATCCAAGTTTTACCAGTACGAGAAATAGGAGCACAAGACACTAGATCATCATTGGAGCGACAAGTCCCCGTGGGGGTGGATTGCGGGAATCTCAGGAAAAGACTGGACAAAGAGAAGAAGACGGGAAGTACAAGATCCAATATTACTTCTCCACAATTAGGTTCCGGGGAAAGCTGCTCGCCGCCTGTTCATGTCAAGGTCTGGTCTTTGGCACATCCTGGTGTAAGGTTAGGTAGGCATGGCGTGGTCAATTAGTTAGTCAGGGACGAGGAAATACGTTCCAGTTCCTCCAACCCAGCGGTCCGGATGGCCAGCCCCATGAAAATGACTGAAAAATGGATAATCTGGGGGAAAAGGTAACGCAAACCAACCAACCAAGTCACAGAATTGGACTTCGTACCCGGCGAGCGACAAGCATCGGCAGAAGAGAATCGCAGTGTACTTCTGTATGAACACCAGCAAAGAGCATGAGAAAGCAGGGAACGATAGAGTTCCTGGACGGTCTGGAGCTATGCCCTTCAGAGTCTGGGCCTGACTCGATTCGTAACGCCCCAGTGCGGGGCTTTTCCCTGAAAGTTTCTCCCGAGCACATGGAGGCTAACAAGAGCAAAGAGGAGCAGAGAGGAGCAACAGAGAAAAGTAAGTCCGACGTTTCTGCGACGCAGAGTGCCGCGCAAGAAAGTTCAAAATACACAACTCCCGACAATTCTCCTCGGATGTCCCTCTGCCCTCCCCCCCGACTATCGCTTCTCTCACACTCTCTCTTCCGCATACTACTCCAAGTCTCCAACATCTCTTTTCTTCGGGTCTCTTCTGGGCAGAACAAACGCGGGAATATCGCCGGACAATCATGACCCATGCGGCCACGTTTTGACAGTGATCCATCCTCTCCGCATTCCAGCCTACCATATCATCAGCTTGGAAGCTTCATGTTACCAAAGCCACCTAAACGGGAAAAAGAGCTGAAAGCTGCTAGTTCTCCACCATTGGATCATCAGCCCCCTCCCCGGATTCTGTGAGGTTCATCCGGGGAATCGAACACACTCCCGCAGCTTGCATGTTTGATGAGTCGCAGCAGCTTGTCTGATCCGATCTAATCTGGTACTTCTCATCAGTGTGAGCGGACTCGGGTCTTTTGATACGGTCTGACAAAGACTACTCCCTACAACGGCCTACCAACCACCCAAGCACCCAAGCCACACATCATGGAGATCGACCGAGCAACTAGGCCACCACCGGACGGAAACGGGGCTCACTCCCCACTTTCGACGTCTCCCGCCTCACCAGCCACTGGGCGGCCGAGGGCCAAGATCATCAGGAACCAAAATGCCTGCGACGTATGTCGGGCCCGCAAAGTCAGAGTGAGCAGCAAGAAAGCCTAGCCCTTGATGTCCCACGAGACTTCTCCCATGATGACTATTCAGTATTGGGTATAGAGACTTTGTAAACATCTGACCACTGCATGGATGACATTGGTCAATTCTTTCTCATGTTCCTCATTCATCCCGAAGTTCAACCATCTTAACAACCCCCGGACTCTGTTGAACTGACTGGATCGGCAGTGTCTCTACGGCTCGGGAGAGGGCCGATGCCAAGGCTGCACATTCCTCGACGTACAATGCACACATGAACGGCCGAGGCGGAGGAGAGGACCACCAAACAAGTCCGTCCAAACCCCGGCCCTGCATCTCATTTCATCATAGGATGCTATCCAGCTGATAGCTTGCATTCTGACCAAACATGACAGACACGCACAGCAACACCGGCAGCAACACGAGCAGCAAGTACAACAACAGCAAGCAGTTGTTGCCGCTTCGGCTGCCAGTCAGAGGAGTCCGTCGGTATCAGATATCACCTCGCCAGATGTAAGACTCGCATACCAAACCTCACCAGCCGCTTCATCCTCGACCCACATTCAGACACCCCAGTCTCATACTCACACTGACTCTCATTCTCACTCTCACTCTCACACCACCGCCACACCTCACTCAGCAACAGACTTGCGCGCCATCATCGCAGGCGCGCCGAGTCCCAACAACAACACGGGGTCCCACCACAGCAACCGTCTCGCCCTCTTCGCCCCCGATGACCTCGTCCAGCGAATGCTACACGACTGGTTCGAAAAAGTCCACGCCCTCGCTCCCGTCCTCCACCGGCGGCGCTTCCTGCACCGCCTGAAAACCGGCGAGGCAAACACCGACCGCACCTTTTGCGCTCTTGTCGTGAGCGTCTGCGCCGCGACGGTGGCGACGCTGCGGAGGGCCGATTACAGCCCCGTCACGGTCGAGCGGTGCCTGGACTTCATCGAGGAGCAGCACCTGCTCGACCATGGCCTCAGGAAGCCTGTCTACTCTCTGGACTGGTGCGTCGCAATGTACAACATCGGCACGTCAGCCAGCTCGATGAACGAGGACGGGCTGGGGGACATGGGGTCGTTCCATGGTATGTCCGAGGCGGCGGCGGGGGCGAGGTTCCTCGCATACTACCGCATGGCGGACCTGGATATGTCCGAGCAGCAGCTGCTCAAGAGGCTCTTTTGGCTGATCTTTGCGGCATATTGGTACGTGGACCCCATGAATGCACTTATCCCTGTTTTTGCCCCCCACACAAACACAAATAAACACAACCTTGGAAAAGTCGAGATGAGGAACAGTCTTCGGTTGACGTTTTCCATCATCTGAACAGTAGTGCGGACATATTCGGGAGGCTGTCCGTTAGCATTGTCTCTCATCAAGAGAATCGCGCCCACCTGCGCCCTTTACCCCTGAGAGATTCACAACTCGAGACGGGGCCGCAGCTATCCCACGCGGAATTACCGCCGTGGCATGGCGATACGACCTCCTATGTCCCGGGATTGAATCAGCTAAGTGACCTCTTTCTGATATGGCATGAGGCGCAAACCGCTCCCATAAGCCTCTATGGCGGCCAGGAAGAAGCCCTCAAGCACTGGCTCGCCAAGATTCAAACAATCATTGACAACTTCCCGCCCGAACTGCGTTGGCGCGGGGGCCTGTCTCGACCATCTCACATAACAGAGAGCCACGACACACAAATCGCCAACCTCTTCATCACCAGCCTCAATATCCGCTCCAATCTCTTGCAAAAGTTCGGGTCAACGGTCAAGACGCGCGCGGCGGAACACCAGCGCATCGTCGACGACCTGCTCGAGATTCTGTACCACATGCCGCAGCACGTCCTGGAGCAAAACGGCAACAGCCTGATCCCGAAGTTGAGGGACTGCGGGGCGGCGTACATGGAGCAGATGGACGTTGGTGATGGCGCGCTGGTGAGCGAGAGTGCTAGGCTTAAGTTGGAGAAGTTGCTGCGGAAGCTGGATGATATTGACTGCTGGCCTGGCTTACCTGGGATAGAAAGTCCGCAGAGTAATAGGCAATGAAGTCAAGACAAGTTAAATGACCCAGTGTATGTCCTGACTCTGTGAACTAAGGTAGTAGAACTACCTCATACCTCATGCATGAACCGAAACGTCCCATGATGTTCCCCAGGAGATGTGATGGTGGGCGAGAACTCTCTTCGGCGGCAGCCCGAACGCAACGTTGTGACTCCACACATCCACAATCCATCCGGCGTCGCTGTGGGTTGCGGAGACTTTATTTCTGGAGACTGTGGGTTGTGAGGAGACTCAAAGCCTCAACAGATGCGAAGTATTTCCGAAACCAACGCATGTTCAGTTCCTGGAACTCGGATCAAAAGCCTTCTTTCAACTTTCAATTTCCCCAAGTAAATGCGTCATCAGGAGTGCGGGGAAATAGTCCCATCTCTTGGATGTTTATCCACTTTGACATGGACTAAAACGTGGGACAATGGTAACAGGATAGGAATATCCGAGCTGTAAGTCGAGTTGCGAAGAATATCCGAAGCCGTCTAACGGGAATCTAACTCGGCCCATCAGGCGATCTGAAAACTCCCGTCTGACATCCCGCGGCAGTTATGGGTCCTCCTCTCCATTCAAACGTCTTGAAGCGGACGAATGGCGGACGTTTCGACTGCCGAAAGCAGATAGAGCCCACACCGAGCAGCCATAGAGCAAATCATCTTCGGATTCTCCGAGGCGGAGCTGGCGCCGGCGCCGGCCTCTGCCAAAAGCGGTCCGCTGGTAGAGGAAGCTCTTCGGGATAACATTGACTCGAATCCTTTTTGACATTATTTCAACCCGACGACGAGCGACGATAGTTTCGAATCCGCGATCTTCAGCTTTCTACTCTCTCTACCCTCTCGTCCTCCTAATCTCGCGCTGTCTCTTTCACAGCTCCTTTCAAACACACACTCTCCATTGCCTGTCATGACAGCCTCAGAATCCCCCGTCACGCAACTCCCTCACCTCCGCCGCACCAATGGCAACACGCAGCTCTACCTCAAGGGCAAGCCCTTCCTCATGCTCTCCGCCGAGCTACACAACTCCTCCCTCTCCTCCGCCCGCTTCATGTCCGAGGTCTGGCCAGACATGAAAGCAAACCACATCAACACCCTCCTCGGCGCCGTCACATGGGAAGACATCGAGCCCACCGAGGGCAACTTCAACTTCTCTGAGCTCGACGCCGTGCTCGCCGGTGCGCGGGAACATGACATGCATCTCGTTCTCCTCTGGTTCGGTACTTACAAGAACGGCATCTCGACATACGCTCCGCACTGGGTGAAGAAAGACACGAAGCGCTTCCCGCGCGTGCAGGTCCTCGAGAAGGGAGGCGTCAAGAGGACCATTGAGATGGTTACACCTCTTAGCGACGAGGCTTGCGCGGCGGATTCGAAGGCGTTTGCCGCGATTTGCAAACACCTTGCCCAGGTCGACGCCGAGCACAACACGGTCCTCATGATCCAGGTCGAGAACGAGACGGGTCTGCTGGGCGACTCCCGCGACCGCTCTCGCCGCGCCGACAAGGTCTTTGCCACACCCGTACCCGATACCCTCCTCCGTCACCTCAACGAGAAATCAGCCGATCTACACCCCAAATTCAAGGCCCGATTCGCCGACCCGCCCGCTTCGGGCTCACACTCCTGGACATCCGTCTTCGGCTCCGGTTCGTCAGCAGACGAGGCCTTCATGGCCTACCACATTTCCTCCTACGTCGGCCGCGTCGCCGCCGCAGGAAAGAAGGAATACGATATCCCCCTCTACACAAACACCTGGCTCAACTTCGACGACCCTTCCGACCTCGACCTCCGCGGCGTCCCCATCGTCGTCGGCGGCGGCGCAGAGCCGGGAGTCTACCCATCCGGCGGACCCTGCCCGCACGTCCTCGACATCTGGCGCCACAACACAATGTTCACGCAAGAAAAGTCGCTCGACTTCCTCGCGCCGGACCTCTACTTCCACAATTACGAGGCTGTCTGTAAAGACTACACGGTGCAGGGCAACCCGCTCTTCATCCCCGAGCAGCGACGCGATGAGAACGGCGCGCGGCGGGTGTGGTTGTCCTACGGCACCTACGGCGCCCTCGGCGCGAGCCCCTTTGGCATTGACACTGGCCCGGAGGTCGTCGGGCGCGAGTTCAAGCTGCTCGCGCAGGTGGCGCCGTACCTGCTGGCCGCGAGGCCTGAGGATAGGTTCGGTTTCTTCTTTGACGAGGAGATTAACACGGCGGGCAAGGGCGAGAAGTGGACAAAGGTGATTGGCGATGTAGAGGTGATTGTCGAGCGCGCGTTCGTGTTTGGCAAGCCTGGACCTGGCGGTGGTATGGTCATCCACCTCGGCGATGCCAAGTTCCTTGCCGTGGGTAGGGGCTTCAACGTCCACTTCAAGAGCGTGCGGCCGGAAGCTACGTTTACGGGAATTCTTGCGGCTGCTGAGAAAGAGGTTGATGAGAAGGGGGAGCTGCGGACTTTGAGGGTATTCAACGGCGATGAGACGCGCAGTGGCGAGTTTTTGATCATGCCTAATGACGATCCGGATTATGGCGGTTTCCCCATCGCTGTTACGGTCCCGGCGCGGACGTGTATCGTTGAGATTGAGGCATACTGGGTTGCTGAGGATGAGGAGGACCGGTGAATTATCTTGTCTATTGAGGCGGAAAAGAAGGCATCGACACTTGGAAATGGCATAGTAAACTAGGTTAAGGGATGGTCACACGGTTACGACTGGTTAGGCCAGGTACAAAAGAGGTACGATATAGAGGCATGAGAGACATCATAGACAGATTGTACATGCAGTTCACGAATTCATGATATTTCTAGTCCAATCAAGTTCGGGCTGAGGTGTTGACGATGTCAAGTCTCGGCGGGGCTTCACAATGGCTTGGTCCCGGCTCCCACATCGCAAGGGCGTCAATGACAACTCTGACGTAGACGCTGACAAAACATGGAACAAAACAAACGCCCTTTGGTAATATTAATCGTGTAATCTCTGAATTCAATCATTTCTTCTTGAACAATTCAATAAGTTGAGCTCACTGCCAGATCTCGAACCTTCGTACCTTAGTTAGAAACCCCGTCACTTGTCGGTCGCATCTCACTCACCTCTCACTCCACGACACTCTTCACCACGATATCCTGAAACACCCAGACACCCAAACACCGACCCAAGGATGGCTTCATCCTCTTCCTCCGGCCCAAAGCCCACTACCGTAGCAGGAGGCTGCCTATGCGCCGCCCTCCGATATGAAATCACCTTCTCAGACACCCACGACTTCTCCGCCAACGCCCAGACGTGCCAATGCACCCAGTGTCGCAAGCAATCCGGCGCTCTCTTCGTCGCCTTTCACCGCGTCCCCTGGCCAATGAAGTGGACATCTCCAAAGGGCACATCGACGCTGCGCGAGTTCAGCATCACGCCCGTAGCGCAACGAGGATCCTGTACGGAATGCGGCTCGTGGCTTTACTATCGCAGTGAAGCGGAGGAGTGGAGTAGTGTCTGTCTTGGGACGCTTGACCAGGAGGCTCTCATTGGGGACAAGAGTCAAGGAGGAGGGTATGGTGCGATACTAGCGAGTGGTTTGGGTGGGCATGAGTGGTGTGAGAATGAGATACCAGGCGTGACGGATGATATTCCCATGTTGAGGAGGGGACAGAGGAATCAGCAGAGTGGGAGTGATGCTGTAGCCGTAAAGGCTAAGCTGTGAAATATGACTGGTGTAAGCGCTTTGAGATGTGAATTGAAGCTTGATAGTATTCAAAGATCGCGACCTTCATAAACTCACTCAACCGTTCCTCATACGCTCGAAGTGAGTGAGATCCAGCAGCACAAGCCCAAGTTATCACCGCCCACGAAGCCATCTCATCGTCGACCCCTTCCCCTTCCTCCCCTCATCCTCGTACTCCTCCCCCGGCCCGTTCTCACCCCGCTCATTCGCCGCATTCCACCTCCGATACGCCGCCTCAACCAACCCCCCAACCTCCTCCCTCGTGCCGCCCACCGTCCCGAGAACCATCAACGCCTCCGTCTCCTCAATCCAATTCTGCAACCTCCGGAACTCAATTTCCTTGCCCTTCAACTTATCCGGCATCCCCTGCCCTTTCATCCACGTCAACACGCCCGCAACAACGGTATTCACCCCGCCGAGCACCGTGATACTCCGCCGGTGGACACCCGCCGAAGGGCCCAGGCAAGTGAGCACGCCGCCGACGACGATCTGTGTAGCGTGACAGCTATAGATGAGCACTGTGGCGAGGATGCGGAGGGTGCGGAAGTGGCGGTGGACGGCGATGGTGGAGGCGTAGATGCCGAGGGCGGAGGTGCGGCCTGCCTCGAGGTCGCAGTCGTCGGCGGGTTGGAGGTGGGTGTTTATGCCGACGGCGCGGCGGAAGAGGAGGAGCGTCGAGGGGTCGGGGTCGTCTTCGTTTTCGTTGTGGGGTGAAGGGGAGGCATCGCGGGGTAGAAGCGGGGAGTGCTCGTCTTCGTCGCTTGGACGGGAGGGGAGAGGTTTCGACATGGCGGTTCGGCAGTCGTCTCGGTATTCTGGTCTCGGCAGTAATCTTTCGAGATATTAAATCAGATTGACGGATAAAACCTAAGGTTTTGAATGAGAAGATCTGGATGTTTGAAGTCCACAACTCAAGGACAGCCGTCATTTATCAAGGGCAACGCATCACTCATGGCTGGGGACCAACATAACAACCCACGGACCTGAATCCGTGATAAGCATCAGGTCAGAAGAGACTACAAGACCAGCCCCTTGGTTGCATTTAGATATCGCGAACCGATCACATTGATGGTGTTCGTGTCAAAAATATGGGTAAAACCGAACGTGCACTAAGACGGAAGGCTGCAGCGGGCCGTCGGAGGGTGTGACGGAGCAAACGGTTATTGGCCGCAGATAAGTTGAGATGAGACCAGAGTCACTCGTTACCGGTCATTCACAACGGTGGAGTCCTTTGAAATGGAGCGGAATCTGTACGGAGTACCTGAGTTTCATCAGATGACTTTGGCAGAGACGTCTTAGATAAGAGACTTAAATGGACGAGAGGACTGATTAGACGGCACGACGGCTTAGGCCATGGGTTCATAAGATCCTCGGTGAGATTCCGGTAAGCCTGTATGGTTCGGTGAGGAGATCGGTGAGGCTGACCAGCCCCAGGGAGAGCAGCGTCGGAGGATCAGATTTCAATAGAATGCCGTGTCCCATTTCTTGTGTGCCTTCATTCGTCACACATAAGCTCTACCATCCTCTTACCGCAATAAAACACAATTGATCTGGCGTCGTCCTACGCGAAAGATCAAAGATCGCAAGGTTACACCCTCGGGACATCTCTGCCGGGCCCTCGAGACTTGGCTTCTCACTTCTGCTGCGTACGCCGCGATGCCGCATTACCCCCAAGTGAGTTTGTTTGAGGCGAACAACTTTGAACGCTGATCGGCCTCATTCAGAATTAGTGCGCAATCGTCAGTGGTGGTCTACCACGCGACAAGAAAACACTCTCAGTTATTATGCATCTTTGCTGGTATCTGTCGATTTCTGACGTCAGGGACTCAGACCGACCGCAAGGGACATGCGTCTCTGCATCTCTGTCACTCTGGCACGCTGTCGAGCGCGGGTGCTGTCAGCGTCGCAACACATTTCAATAGTCCGGATGGTGTCCGGGTTAGGACACGTTCCCGTCATTGAACCGAATCCCTCGCGTTGTCGACCCCTTGAAGAGCTCTTGGAGGCCCTAGAATTTAGAAGGGGCTCGGACTAGGGGAATCCGAGCAGCGCAATGAAGAGGCGCGAAACGGGTGGGACAGGCCTCAGGAGGCAGATGCAGGAACGAGATCAAGCTTGACGCAGGAGTCGGGGAAATGAGTCCGGGCTTAAAATATCTGATATGGGCGCGCAGCATTAGGGCCTCATCTATCTGTAGAGGGAGTGGGAAGTAGAAAGACCAGAGGAAGTCTGAGGAAGAGGCTGGAGAAGCGCGGCGTGCGGCTGTGTTGTAAGAGTGAAACTGGGCCGTCGCCGGGAAGTTATTTGCTGGGACCAAGAGTTCGTAGGGACTCCGCGTGTAAGCCACGGCTATTCCCGGGTAAAGGAAGATACAGCGGCGACCAGCCGATGAGAAGACTGAGAGAAAAGAGGGTGGTCAGGGATGTGTTCGATGCTTGAAGCCTGCGGGATGACGCCAAAAACAGATGTGAGGGATCTTCTTCTAGACTCCGCCGGGGAAGCCAAATTCTCACCTATGGGGCACGCGCTCACTAGCACTCTTTACCGAGCGGTCTCCTCTTACTATCCTAACCCAGCCCTCTTTTTGTTCCTATGCGTGCTTTTTCTTTTGTCATTTGAATCTCACTCAACCACTCATCCACTCATCCTCTGCACGGAGTATAATCCCATGAGCCCCAGCCACGGGGAATAAGTGACCGGCTTAGTACAAGGATCGATCACGAAGACCGAATGAGAAAAGTGAGATGGCGGCAACAATAGAAGCCCGGTGGAAGACAGACAGGGTTGGTGAAACAGATTGGCAGATGCCTAGTGCGGGACAAGACTCATTTTCCCTGCGAGAGATCACTCACTTTTCTGCGGGGAGTTGCACTCGGGGTGTAAAAATCAACTTCAGGTACCGACACTAAGATGCGAAGATGCAAAGAAATGGAACTCTCTTGACTCTTCTGCCGTGTTGCTGTGCCGTATCTTTCAGACGAGAGACATTCTAACGTCGGACCCTGGCTCTACGGCTTTCTTCTTTGCAGGTAAATCGTAGACGGTACGGATGGACAGCAACACTCGAAGGAACGAGACCTTGGTGCTTTTCACCCCGTCCACGCAACACTCAATCTCTTTTCTCACTCAAGCTCATCTCATCTCACTAACAATTCATGAGACTAATAGGAGGATCACGGCGGTTGAAAGTAGCACCGCCGTGCCTCCGCCGCCGCCTCATCCATCCTCCCCGAACTTCCAACGTCCTGCTCCCGTCACTCGCCCTCGCCATCATCCCGTCCTTCGGACTCATTGACATAATCCTATTCCTCGGCCTCGCCTTCGCCTTGACATGTCATCCAGACACTACTCCTCTAAAGTCTCCCCCTCCGTCATCCTTGTCCGACCACCCCCGCGTCCTTGCACGCCTTAGTGTCACACACCCCCCTCCCCCTTCGTCTTCCCGCCCACCTCACTTTTCCCAACGCGGCATTGGTCCAATGAACATCGCAATGAGCCGTCTGATCCTTCCGAAGGGGGGGTTTGTCTCTCGATGAACTAGAGCTCGCAGCGTGCAGCTTGCAGCGTTCTCTCGTACAGTCGCAAGAAGCAAGGCAAGCTGGCAAAGCAAGGTACCGAGTCGCAGCAAGGGGGTGTCCTTGCCACAACATGATCCGTTCCCCAGCATTGTGAGCTTATTTCCTTGGCTCTGGGTCTCCGATCCTTTCACTCGGGCATCTTGTATACTTATTTAACCTCTCCGCTGCTCATGCGTCTCATCGTGGATAGTATCTCATCGTAGCAGTCGAAGACCTCTTTCATCTCACTCACATCTTGAACACCTCTCGTCGCTGTTCATCACCTCAGCATCAGAGTTCACACCGCAACCATGTACTCAAACGTCTTCCTCCTTCGCTGGGCAGCCACATTATTGGCGTCAACCACTGCAGGTAAGTTCATCATCAACGGCCCGGGCTTTACTCCAAATCTTCAACGGCATCACTAACCCAGCAAAAAGTCTACGCCGCCCCCGCGCAGCAAGCCCCGGCACTGCACACCAGAGCCGACTTCAACATCCTCGTCGGCGGCAATGTCTCCCTTCGCCTCATGCCCCTCGGCGCCTCAATCACCTACGGCCTAACCTCTCCAGACGGCAATGGCTATCGCAAGGTCCTTCGCGACCTCCTCGTCGCCGACGGCAACCCCGTCGACATGGTCGGCAACCACCCCAACGGCACAATGGAGGACAACGATAATGAGGGCTGGTCCGGCTTCCGCATCGAACAGGTTCTCGCAAAGGCAAAGATCTCCGTCCCCGAGACGCTGCCGAACCTAGTTCTCATCAACGCCGGCACGAACGACTGCGCGCAGAGCTACGACACGGATAACGCGCACGTCCGGATGCTCGAGATGATGGATTACATCTGGGATACCTCCAAGCGCGCCACCATCGTCCTCTCGACCCTCCTCGTAAACGGCAACAACAACACCGAAGCATGTGTCCTCAAGGTCAACGAGCAGTACAAGACGCTCGCCTCGGAGCAGCAGGCGCTCTCTAAGAAGGTCGTACTCGTCGACATGCACTCCGACAAGGGCCCGCTCAAGAGCGATCTCGTCGACGACACTCACCCGAACGAAGCGGGCTACTCAAAGATGGCGTACATCTGGTTCGACGGCATCAAGGACGCTGCATCGCGCGGCTGGCTTGAGTCTCCTCAGCCTATGCCTGATAGCAAGAGGGCCGAATGACTCAAGAAGATTGCGCCGCTGCTCTACATCGTGTTCCGCTTCGCCGGATACCCAGAGCCGTCGAGCTCATAATGCGCACATCATGAACGAAAAAGGAGGAGTAAGGCATCATATAACTGTAATGTTACTGCATCATCACTCTGCAGATTAATTAGCAAAATCATCAAAACGGCGTTCGGGATGGGTCGCAAAAGGCCTGGAGGATATTTTGTAGTTTCAATCTTCAGACACATTGGACACAATTCATCCAACTAAATCCTTAGCGCCCCTAACCAATGAGATCCATCCAGTGAATTGCCATAGCCTTTCTTGCCGAGGGAGACACAACAGCTTCCCGAGGATGCGGACGGGTGCAACTTCAGATGAATTGCGACGGTCAGCTGATCGCCGGGACCCCCGGTAAGATTAACCTCAAGCTTCCTCCACCCGGGTCTGGTACGATCAACCGGACCGACCACATTCTATCATCATCAAGCACAACATCGTATCTTCAATTATCATAAATAAGATACATCCGACATGTCTCGACCAGTGTTCACCGCCGTGTTTCTTTCCATCTTCTACCTAGCCAAGGTCGCAATCTACGACCTCTCCGTCACCAATGGCCTCATGGACCCTGCCCAGACGGGCCTCGCTGGGGAGCCGATCACGTTCACCACGTTGAAGCCGCTCGATGGCCTGCTCACCATGCTCGTGCGGTTCTTCAAGCCTATTCTCGACGGTAAAGACCCGAATCTCACTCTATTCTCAATCTTCATGGCCGGCCAACTGCTGGCTGTGCATGTCCTCATTCAAGTCGAAGGTCTGAGGGCCGGAAACCGAGGCAGACTAGTTTCTTGGTGAGTCCATCCCCGACACCATGAGCCGAAAGCCCTAAAAAGCAAACAGTACAACATCCTGGGGAATGCTATGGCAACTAATGACCATTGGCGCCACCTTACCGCTCTACTTCCTCACATACCTCTACACCTCCCCGATCCCAGAGTCCCCAACAACAGACGCACTCGCCGCCGCAATCTCCATCGACTCGGTCCAAGCCCGCGCTGTCATCGGCTCCCTCACCTTCGGCGCCTTCCTCCCCACCCTCCTCGCGGCGCTTCCGTGCCCTAGCATCATCACCTCACGTACCCAGGAGATCCTCCTTGCCGTCTGGCAGGCGTTCCCGCTCTGGTCCGGCGTCGCGCAGTTCATCTTTGCCCAGCTCATCGGCGCCCTGGGCGTGGTCTCGGAAGCCGCAAAGGCAAGGCCGCAGACGAAGATCAATGATTTCCGCAGGATCTACACGTACACCCTCTCCGTCGTCGCTGTCACATCCTACGGCGTCATCGGCTATGTCTTCTGGAAGGCCGACTGGGCCTCGGAGCCGGTCATCGAGGCGATGATGCAGATTCTTCGGCCTACCTCGCCCTGGTCTCAGGTGAAGATGGTGTCGTTGGAGAGGGGGATCTTGGATTTACTGCAGTGGGATACGTACTGCGCTTCCTTGGCGACGTGGAGCTGGATTGCCTACTTGGCGTATGAGACGAAGGGCGTCGGTCAGGTTGTGATGGACTTGGGAAAGTTGGTCATGTGGAGTGCGGTTGTTGGGCCTGGCGGCGCGGCGCTTGCTGTTATATGGGGACGAGATATTGAGGCTGTGAAGAAGGCGGGAGGAAAGAAGAAAACGGGATGAAGGCATAGCCCTATTCCTCTTGAACTCCCAGGATACTGTAGCGTTCGGTCAGACTGTAATGATTGCACCACATTTTTGCAGTGAAAAGGTCTGGCTTCGAGTATAATTTCAATTTACAACGTCAAGATCCTTCAAACGCCGTGACTCTTGATCCATATTTGGCCTTGGATCTCAACGCTGTCTTTGAAAATTCTGGCGATTGCATCATCGCAAGTAGATCCTGAGGCTGGTTGCATGTCAATTATAATCAGTAACATCCAAATTGAGATCACCTGCTTGTGAGAAGATCATGGCTGGAGGTTTGAATTTAAAAAGGCATCGTCATGAGAGTGGGCTGATTGACACGCTGTGAAGAAGTGTCGTCAATGTCCAACCTCTTCCATCCATCCAGCAGTGTAATTCAAGATTATTCTTAGCTTTTCTGTTTATTCTATTATAGACGGTCGGACATTCAAGATATGATCTTCAAGTCCGGTCATGATTGCTCCTGTCGAGGACATAATTCATGATGGGGATTCGGATACCTATACCTTTTCGGCCAGGTCCATTGCAAGGTCCTCGTCAAGATTCTTGACAGAGATAAACCAGAATAATCTTTTTCGATACAATCGCGAATTTCTACATTATTGGAGGAAAATCCTTTGCCTGCTAGATCTTGGCGGCCAGGTAGCGGGAGGGTCCTCATTGTTGCTGCCTCACAGCGAGCTTTCAGGATGACTAGATATTTACAACAAAAGATAGTGACATGAAAAACAGCCAACGTGGATCAGACTTGGCATGCAGCCTGCCAAGTCCTATTCTCATGTCTCTAGTGGTGGTAATGAGCTGAGCGAGCACCTGTGCCACTTGGAACGCATGGCACCTATGCCTTGGCAAGCAATGACTACACACGACGACGCCACGTTCCCCATCTTGTGCCGTTGGTTTTTGATCAGCTCTCCAGCCAGCCCCAAATCAATATTCCGGCGGCCTTAAGCGTGCTACAATAAGTCTTGCCAGGTCCATCAGCCGACAATACTTGCCCTTGCTTCGTGTACGAGGTGGTTCTGGGTCTGCTCCTTATTCTACTGAAATATTCACATTCCTATCAAAATGAAAGTTAACTCTTGAAGTTTGCTGCGAGAGCCCCAGAATAAATATTGACGGTAACTTTGAGAACCAGAAAGTGATCACAGCTGGAACCGCCGCCTACAACTACCCCCGCATCCCCAACGACGTCAATCATGCTCTTCCTCATCACCCCGCAAGATCGCCAGCCTCGCCACAAGGTATTCTACCTTTGATCCCACGAGCCAAGCTTTCTGCTTTCTGGGGAAAACCCCACTTCTCTTGGTTGATAGGCGGAGTGCAGGTATGGAATCGTGCCAGCCGGTTGGGACGTAGGTAGCCTGGCGTTGACCAGACCGCCCTAGTGTGGGCATCACAGTGAACGCCAAGCTTTGCCAAGGGGCTTGTAAGCTCATCCTCGAGCAGTGATTCATGGGAATTTCGAGCTTCAATCTTCCGTTGTATTCTTCTCTACATGTTCCCTTTCCCAGGCGTATTTTGACGATCTAGTAGGGTAGCACCACTGACGGGGTGGGATCTGAGCTCTTGGAGCTATGTCATCCATCAACCAGGTAGGCAGCTTAGACAGCTCTAGGAGCTTACACATGGAATAGAGAGCTGCAGAATTTCAGAAAGATCAGGTATAAAAGAGACTCGAAGCTCACCGGGAACCTCTGGTTACATCGATGAGTGATAGTCGTTCTCTCGGGTCCTCAATTGATCACAAGAAGTTTTGTTTGGTCCTTTGACGTTCAAGGCACTCTTCGATAATTCCTTCCAAATCATCGCATACTGCAGTCACCATGAAGGTCATCAGTGCCTCCGCCTTCTCTTTTCTGCTTGCTCTGGCTCAATCTGCTGCCATCGAGCGTCGCCAGCAAGGCGATGGTCCAGGCGGATCCACAGATGCGACGCAAGGCGACCTTGGTGAACGACCACCACCGCGATTTCCGTTTCCCATTACCAAGTTCCCGGTTCCGAACGAGACTGTCGTTCTCAAGGAAGCTATTTACATCCTTCCTGGGCAGGTGTTCGATGGAGGCATGAAGCGCTACGAGCGCGTTGAAGGCAGCTGCAACGAGCAAGCTGGTATGTTCGACTCCTGAGCGACGGTGCTCTTACTCAATAAGGAATACTCGACTAATATCATTCACTACAACAGAGGGTACGGATGCTGATGCGGTCTTCAACCTCCTTCCTGGCTCGACAATCCGCAACGTCGTAATTGGCAAACACCAGGCTGAGGGCATCCATGCACTGGGCGATGCGTGGATCGAAAATGGTGGGCCAGGATTCTTACTTTAGAAGTGCCAAGCTGACCGTGTAACAGTTTGGTGGGAGGATGTTTGTGAAGACGCACTCACCTCGAAGGGCTTGAACACCCAGCTTAGAGTGATTGGTGGCGGTGCTCGCAATGCCACTGACAAGGTGAGTACTTTCTCACCAAACATGGCCTGTGAGGAAATATGCTGACTTTGCTCGAAGATCTTCCAAGATAACTCTCTTGGCGGGAAGTACAACATCACCGGCTTCTATGCCGATGGATTCGGAGTAAGTCAAGCCTCTCTACATTCTATGAGGCATCTCACTAATACTTTTCCCTAGACTTTCTATCAATCCTGCGGTAACTGCTTGAATCAGTCGAAGCGAAACGCGACCATTCAGAATGTGATCGCGCTCAATGGCAACAGGATGGGCATCGTGAGTGCTTCAGCTTGAGTTTCATGTCTGGGTTGGTGACATGCGGCTAATCTTCTCTCATCAACAGATCAACCCCAACTACGGAGACGAGATACGCATCAAGAACACTCAGCTGAAAGACTTGAAGGTGATGGTCGACAAAGAGATTGCAAACAACATGCAACTCGTTCCAATCACCGTCGGCACTGGCCCAGACCAGAAGTACGCCCTTTACAACGAAACGAGAGACGCCATCACCGAGTGGGAGGGCACAGTGGAGAACGCATACGAGCCTGAGGAGCCATATGAGTGGCTTGAGGCTTACTGGCCGGATGGATTCAATTGAGCGACCGGGACCCCAGATGCGGGGTGGCGTAAGGTCAATGGCCAGGCGATGCTGCATGGAATTGGGTCCCTGTTGACGACGATTCTTCATAATTCTACAAATAATTTCGTACATAACATCCATCAATTTGCACATACGAAGGGGGTCTATGATCGCTCAATGGTGTTTTAATTGTCGTTCCACGACCCTCGAGTCTCATCGCCGTGGTCCCGAAGCCTAGCCGCCCCGGCCCCGAGCGGCCCACTCAATCCGGTCCCCACCTCGCCGGCACAGGTCCCGGACCGTTACAAAATCGAAGGGATTGGATGTCATATGAATCGGACAGAGAATAGAAGAAGACCACAAGTTCCCCAATAAGTTCCACCGTTGCGTTTTCTCATGCAGCAGTTTGACCAGAACTCAGTCTGTCAGGGAGACAGTCATTCAAGCGCCTTTCACGCGTGCCGACTTCCGGTTCAATTCGGAAACCATGCATATTCTCCCCTGCGACCACGTCACTGGTCTTTGTGACCCCCCCAAACGTCAAATCTGATTGTTCCTTGCGAACACCGAGATCAGTCCGGATGGGCATTGAGTTGGCGCGTCAAACCCAAGCCCTGCTAGCCTCCCTTGCTCCCGGGACAGCACGCCACTGTATCGCAATGTCTTACTCGGCCGTGAGCCTTCAAAGCAGCCCGCTTCAATGGCCGCATCTGTGCATCTCCCCCGTCAGTCTCATGCAGGTCGCGCCGGTTGGCCTCGCTTACCGCAACTGCGGAGAAGGCCGAGCAACGACGCATCTTGAAGCTGCGCTGCCGCATGGGACGAGACTGTACTCCGTAGCTGAGAAGTTGGAAGGCAAACGGATTTGCAATAAATCCCTGCGAAGTTGTAATTATCGGAGGAGGCGCAGTATGCAGCGGGTAGCTGCGTGCAGGAGCTGGGCGCGGCACCATACTAAACCAACAGAGTTATTCGCTCGAAACCGTCAAACGGTTCGTCCCTTGATAGGTGAGAGGACTTCATTCCCCGCTAGTGAAAACGGCGTTTGGCATCATTGGCTACATTCCAGAGAACCTCAGTTGGTCGGATAAAGGCTAAGAGTCTAGAGCCAAAACGCATTAAAGCTGGCAGGGCTCGTATTGACGGCAAAAGTGACAGTCTCGGCTTCGGACAGACTCAGCTCCAAGGGGGATTAAGTTGATCATTTTCTTTTTTAGGGCGATGGTGCACAGAGTGTTCGTTCACGGGACCGGTTGCATCTCATGCAACCAACAAGCCTTGGCAATCTGCCCTGGCAAACAGTCCAACCAGCCAACCTAAGACATGGCCCACGCCGTCATAACTAGGAGCGCAAGGGATATAGCTACCAACGCTTTTCCACTTTCTCTTCCCGCGTTGTTCGTCATCGTCCCAGCCATTCTTTTTCCTCGTGGCGAGTGAGAACCGAATTGTGCCCCTCACAAACTTCTCATCACGACAAGAGCACATTCGCGATATCCTACCAGTGGACTGCAACGACAACGAAGGAAATCTTGTTGACGGGGGAGGAATGTGGGACAGGACGACAACAACAACAAGAACAGCAACATGAGCTCAAATCCCTACATCAGCAACGGTACATGCTACCACGGGCCTGGAGATGAGGTGGGAGAATGGTTCCCGTGTGGAAATGCAGACCTTGGGTACAAGACCTGTTGTCAGGGCGGCGATATGTGCTTGTCCAGCCATGCTTGCTACAATGGTCGATTCGGGATCACGTACCTGGCAGGTTGTAGCGACCCAGACTATCGAGATTCGAGCTGTCCTGACAAGGGGGCATTGAGTGGTGAGTCACAATCGCGATGATGGGAGAGGTGTATCACTGAGCAGACAACTAACTGTTTGATATTCAGATCAACCATGGACAGGTCTAGTCTACTGCAACGGCACTTCGGAAGAATGGGTGGCTTGCAAACAGTCGGCGAGCCCTACGACTTTGACTTCAGCGGACGCGTGCTGGTGCCCCCAAACGTCTCGAACCGTCGCCTTCACCGATTCCTCGATCCTTCAAAACGTTGTACAGCTTCCGACAGCTCTGGGAGGAAGCGTCATATGGCAGCCTGGCTATGTCCCGATCCTTACACAGCCGAATACAACCCCGACCCCAACTTCACCTGCCTCGACGACTGCTCAAGCCCAGCCTCCCACCACCACCACGACGGCATCAAGTACGACACCACGGCCCACTTCGACCGAGACCTCTTCGACGGAAGAGACTGCGGGGATGACGACAAGCACCAAGGTCGGGCTCGGCGTCGGTATCGCGGGAGGGTGCTTGGTTCTGATGGCTGCTCTGATATACATATGGTACTCCAGAAGGAAATGGCGACAAAAGGGGGCGGTAGAATCGGAGAACACGACTGAAAAGGGGCATACACATGAAGGTGGCATGGCGAAGCCATATGAAGCGAACTCGGCGCGGCCAGAGTCCGATATAACCGAGTTGGACGGCACGTCCCGGTTCAATTTCGAACCGGCAGGCTTTGAGCACAAGGGCACTCCAGGGATGAAATTAAATAAAGAAGGGTCACAATCGCCGACAACTCCGGTCGCTGAGTTGCCTGGATAATGCGTATGTGGGGAATGATTGGATATACCAGAGTAGATTAAATAGGGTTGTTAAAGAATAGGTATCGTTGCGGGTATCCTCCGTGTCATTCTAGTTCTCAGTCTTACCGGCAGGTCGCTTGGTTTCGCCCTCCGTGGCTGCGCCAGATGTTCCTTGGACATTCAACATCGTAGATGCGGCGCTGTTGGTCTCTGAGACGTGGTTCGCCATGCCGTACTAACACACAACGCAGATTCCAAGTACACCTGAGATGATGCTGAAAACAAATGCGACAATTCCCCTCGTCGTGAACCTGAACGTGTTAGAGATAAATCTAGACCGTGGGGGACTTGAAACTTACCCAGCAGGGAGCGGATCGGGAGGCGCGTTCTGTCCGCTGAGATCCAGCAGGTCTTTGGTGTTGCCCGCAGCATTACCCGAGACGGGTACGTTTCCAGCGGTACAAGCATCGAGGTGGTTCTGCGGGAGGGTGAGCGACTTCTGGATCTCCAGCGGTGCCTCCACAAAGGTTGCCAGCAACCCAGAGGTAACATGCCACTCAATATGGCAATGGAACAGCCAGACGCCTGGAAGATAAGAGAATCAGTATAGGTGTCGGTATCTATGAGATTGTAAGGACGTACCCGGGTTATCTGCCTTGAAGCGAAGGACGATGTTTCCATCGGGCCAGAGGACGAGAGTATCCCGGCGCATGGGCACTGCGGGAAAGTCGCTCTCGGTCATGTTCGAGTCTGCGAAAGTTCCACTCTCTTCTTCACCGCGGTAGAGGGACTGGAAGTGATGCCCGTGGAGAAGGAACGAGTGGCGACCGGAATCAAGGTTGTTGACCACGATTTGAACGATTTGGTCCTTCTTCAAAACAAAGCTGTGGGTGTAGTCACCGTAGACTTCGGCAGTTTCCGCATCAGCACCAGTTGTTAGTGCCGTATACAATGTCGGAACCACCGGTGCCTTGTAGCTGATGTTGTTGAAGAACGCGTAGTTGGCACCGTCACCTAAGTTGTCCATGATGACGTTGAGCTCAACGGTCTGGTTAGGCTCGGCAAAACGTGCCAATTCGTCGTGCGGTACCAATGTCATATCATCAAAAGGATTGAGCTCATCGATCAATGCCGGCTCCGGAAGTGAGTTAGTCTCGTTGTATACCAACTAGCCTGTGACATTCCAGTTAAGGTCATTTGGCAGAGTGTCGAACAACGTCTGTAGGTGAAGAAAGCAACATTAGCATCTGATATCATTGCGTTCACGGACAGACTCATGTTTCCTCTGAAAGTGCTAGGCTTACCGTGTCCATACTGCCGACGATGGCGAAGTTCTCGGTAGTGGAATTCTTGGTTGTGAGAAGGAAACTGCAGCGCTGGGCGACGGAAAGATAGATCATCTCGGCGGTCGCCTGCTGGGTGTAAACACCATCAACTTCAATAATGGACATATTATGCCCCTCAAACCATAGGTATTGACCAGCGAAAGCACCAATGTTGATAACACGCATCAAGTAGGTCTTGCCTGGCTGGATCGAGATGGTGAGGTTCTGCGTCTCATTCATCAACGCTGCCTTCGGCACGGGCTCCGCACCGGTAGGGTTCGTCTTGCTCATGAACGGCAGGATGAGGTTCTGCATCTGCTCATGATACCAATCTGAGAGCGTCAAGACAATCTCCTCATCGTAATCCCCAGCATAAGGATTGTCCGGATCATGGATGATGAGACTGCCGCGGAGTCCATCTGGGTACTGGGACATGGTGTGTGAGTGATACCAGTATGTGCCCGGCTGGGTAATCTAAACCAACGCAAAAATTGACATTAGTAAACACTCCGTTGCTAAAGTTCGTAATTATGCGAACTCTAACGTTATAAGGTGGGAATACCTACCGTGAAGTTGTACAGGAATGAGGAGCCCGGTGGAATGGGGCATTGAGAGACTTGGGCCGGACCATCCATGTGCGTGGTCCCGTTCATGAACAGCCCGTGAAAGTGCAGCGAAGTAGACTGGTTGCCCAAGTCGTTGTGCACATTGATGACAGTGTTGTCGCCAATGTTGGCCTCAATCTGGGGGATGGGCCATTTTCCATTGATGCCGATGACGGGTCGGTCGAAGGCACCGTCAGGATTGGCCGTGACCCAACCGACAGTGAAGTCGTAGTTGACCGTCGCTCCGACAGCAAGCCGGGACGCAACGCACGCGAGCGCGAGAGACAGGATCTTGACCATGACGGCGTCAGTTCACAGTATGATCCAGTGATGATGGTGGTTGGCGTGTCTTTCGCGGGCTGTCTCGAATGACAGAAGTAGCCGCGATGGGGATTGGCGAGGAATGCGGTGTCCTGACTGTCCTTCGATGAGAAGCCGAGGAGAACTTATCTCTCGATTTTCGACAGGAAACGAGGTGGACGGTACTCTACTCTAAGGAAAAAGAAGAGATAGGAGGAGCTGCCGTTGCCGCCGATATCAGTCTTCGATCCTGTCGACTTGACCTGGTTGGAATATCGGGCGACATATCGGAGTCATCTGATTTTTCTTCCCTCCCGGAGGCTGGCTGACTCCAGACGAACAGGGTCTCTCAGAGGCAACATTTCCGGGACGCCACTTTCCATGGAAGTAAAACCGAAAATATGTCGGTACAAAAATCACTCAATTATCTTATCCATCTGATCAGCAAGCACCGGGGTTAGACTAGTAGGTAGGGCAGAAATGCTTAGCACCGGGAGACCCTTCGGTTCTCCTCCACCCATCGCCCCCCACCGCCACACGACCGGCCTGCGTTTGTGGAGCCCTCTTCGGTTCGAACTTGCATCTAGATCCATCTTGTAGCGGTACAGTTCAGATACATTCAACGACATGGCTTCCAGAATTGTGTTTGACCGCTGCCCGTGTTGGATGTGGAAGCAATTTTAACAGCGTAGTACGAGTGTTACGACTCACGTTCAGAACCAATGATCATCGCAAGTGTTTTGAGGAGAAGATACCTGATAGAACTAGCCGGAAAATACCCGCCCTTTTCAGTCTATTTCCTCCCCAGCTCGGGCCTGGTAGTCCAATCTAATCGATCCATCAACCACCCCTGAGGTGATGGGAGGAGAATCAGGACACCTCCAAGATCCGCAGAGTTTTACGACATCTACCTGCCATGTATTGGTGGGTTCATCTGGATTCTATGCCCCTCCAATGGCTGCCGTATCGACATGCCCAGACCCCTCCGATTCCGAGCTCGGCCTAGAGAAGCACCAGACTCCTCGATCCGATAGGCACAACTACTTCCCTTCGATCAGCAAGCCAGATTGATAAAGTCTTTCATCGCCTCATCGATCCCTGCTAAGAGAACTCCCACCTTCGCTCCGAACTAGACGTCGCCCTACACATAGGTTCATACTACCACATCACGAGCAAGATGGCCGTCAACGTGTTTTCGGTCCCCGTCTTCCTCGTCGTTTTCCGCGAGTCCCTGGAGACAGGCATCATTGTCTCTGTCCTTCTTGCTTTCTTGAAGCAGACCCTCGGGGGTCCCGGACGCGATGTCACTGTCTACAAAGCTCTTCGTAAACAGGTAATGTCCTTGCCTAGCTTTCCTCTATTCGAGGACTTTGTCGCGTTGTTCTAACTCATCACGCCACGCGGGTCTGGATGGGAACTGCCCTCGGCTGCCATCATAGGAGTCTTCTACGGAGTCGGTCGGGACAGCTGGCAAGCGCACGAATACTACTACGAAGGCTCATTTGCGCTTTTCGCCTCCATCATCATCACACTCATGGGAGTTGCTCTCCTTCGAGTTGGCAAGCTGCAAGACAAATGGCGCGCGAAACTTGCCAAGGCCATGGAGCCCCAAGCAAAGACAGCGTCCTCAACTTTCGGCTCTCGTTTCAAGCGCAACCAGGAGAAATACGTCATGTTCTTCCTGCCCCTCATCACCATCCTGCGAGAGGGTATTGAGATGATCGTCTTCATCTTCGGTGTCACTTTCGCAGCACCCGCCACTGCAGTCCCGCTGCCGGTCGTTGTTGGCTTGATTGTTGGCGTTTTCGCCAGTTACCTCCTCTACAAGTAAGGAATATGTCACGAAACAGGAATGGTATCAGCACTTGTCAAGCATCTTGCCACGTGCTTTCTCACGTGGATATCACACTCTCTTAGTATATAGACTGCTCTCATGTGCTCATTCTAGATGGGTTACTTCAAGCCACTTTAACCCACTTCATATGCCCATTGCTGCGTGCCATAACTCGTGACAGAATATCACCGTCGCAAATCCATCCCTTCCGCTTCCTTACACCGTAATTCTAGGAGTGGATCTACTTCAAAGATTCAGATCTTCCTGGTCGCCTATACCTGCTTGCTTTACATTGTTGCTGCTGGTCTCTTTTCTCGCGCCGTGTGGTTTTTCGAAGCGCAGGAATGGAACACAGCTGTCGGCGGTGACGCGGCAGAGGTTGGCGCGGGCCCTGGATCCTACGGCATCGATAGAAGCGTTTGGAAAGTCAACGTGAGTACTCGAAGTCGCCCTCAAACGAGAATATGTGATCATGAAATTGACATTTCGCAGTGCTGCAGCCCCCAATTGAATGGCGGCGGTGGCTGAGGTCTTCTGAATGCCATCTTCGGCTGGAACAACTCTGCTACCTACGGCTCCGTCATCTCGTACAACGTTTACTGGATCTTTGTCATCTCTTGGCTTGTGCTTTTGAGCTTCCACGAGTTCCATGAACACTGGCCTCTCATGAAGCCAAAGGCTGCTGGTAAGGTCGAGTCCACTGCGGACATGCCTGGAACATCTACGCCAACCGAACACTCTGTCAACGAGCCGAAGAAGGACATGTCAACCACTACAAGCGCCCTGAACGAGTAATATGAGTTGGCAGGCTTGGTGTTTGTTCAGTTTGGAGATCTTTGTGTCGCCGGCTCTCGTGGAGGGGACGATTCTGTTAGGGAAGGAGCACACAGTATCTAGGCTGCGGTCTCGATACCAGTATCCTGGGATCTTTGGTTCAGGTAACTACCTGGTTTTTCGAATAATAATTTGAATAGTCATCAACCTTGTTTTCCCACTAGCTTCGAACTTTTGAACGATTTTCAGTCTAAGCCTACAGCATTAAACCATGCGGCGAATCCACTCATGCATTAGGCACGATTGTTTACTCCGTCTGCATCTACATCATCTCCTTGAATGTGTCACTCATCTAACCCCTAGTAATTTACTTGGAGCACGTACGAAGTAATTCAATCCTCTTCGCGGACCAACTAAGCATATGAACCCAGCTCCATGTTGCCCCATTAACACGCGAGCCATCGTACGGGGCTATGGTATGAAATGTTTTCTCATAACCTTACTCCGTACTCGGTGAGAAATACAGCCACGCCTGCACGAGGCATAGGTTTAGAACGACTAGTCTCTCCCTAGGCCCAACGGCCCACCATCCTTCGGATAGTAGCAGTCCACAAACGTGACAAGATAGGAAGACTGCAGCGTGTGACTGGGCGGATCCAGTGAGGAGGGCTGCAGAAATGCAGAAAAAGTAACTTCAAGGGGATGTTCACCCAACCTCTACTAGCATCAGAAGACTTTTTGACGCCGAAGCGATGTGGTTCCACGGGCACGCAGAGACATTGCTTCATATCAAACGCATCTGGCCTGGGTGGCGCGGGTTTCCTCCCGAGTGGGACTCTTTCAACGGGCAGACCAGAACGTGGCGTAGGCTGTAGCTGCAATCCCTCGGCCTTCCGAGCCGCCAACTCGGCGATAGATACCAAGGCACAGTGAACCTAGCAAGCCACGATTAACTCAGACCACCGGCACTTTCTTGGGGTTTCATTGCCTATTATTTAAACCATGACAAAGATAGACTGTGCTATGTGCGAATAGGTCGGTGTCGGATTGGAAATCCAATTCGACCGCGAGTAGGGGCAGAGCATGGGCCACCTCGAGGGGGTACACTTAGACCTCGACTACCCACCCAACCTCCGGTTGGAATCTCCCTTCTACTCCTTACGCAGAATCAATCAATACCGAGATATTGATACTTCGTCACCCCCAGGACCCTACGGTTCGAACCAACTTCCCTGTGAAAGGAATACCAACAGTCGGCGACAATATGGGCGATCAGTGTCCACAGTCGGGCACCTGGTCACTATCTTCCAGACGTCTCCCCGCAAGCCAAGGCGGATGGTTTGCCGGGGCTATGCGGTAGCCAGCCTTCTTGCATTCACTACAGAGCTTTACATGCTTCCCAAGCACTTGGTAACCAGAGTCCCCTGTAGAGTCCGTTTCTTTCATTACACCCCTACGATTGCCAGCAAGTCCATCTATACTGGTATTGGCTTGGGCAACTCCACTGGAATCGCGTACTGCGTACTGTATAGTGCAAAATACGGTTGTTAACCCGCAACAGTTTGGTGCGCTGCCTGGCCGGAGTGCTGTCGATCTGACCTCATACGCCGCGCATGATATCCCATCGAGTGCGGATTAACGTCAAAAACGCCAAGGCCGGAACTACCCACTATTATACCCACTATTACTCCGCACTTCAATGAGTACATGACGAAACATCATTTAAACCTTTGTTTTCTTCCTTACTGTCACCACTAAAATCATCATTTTGTTTAATGCCGCGATGTCTTCTAGCGATTCCTATGCCTCCGGGGCTTCCGGGGCTTCCGTACGGAGCTGTATTATGGTTGAGCTCCTTCCTGAAGACCTCACCGTCGCTTGCACTGCCGATTGTACGCCGGAGCGGTGCGATAACAGCACAGTCCGGCCCCACGAACCCCCGGCCGTTGAACGCGGGCGGCCGGGCACCTTCAGACCCTTTGACGTACCCGCCCGGGGCCGAGGGATACGGGACCTACCGGCAGCCCCGCTTGACCTATTTCTCCAGTATGTCCCCCGGGACCTTGTTGAGCAGTGGGCGCAATGGACGAATACGGCACCGTTATTTAAGGAAGGCCCCCGGGCTAAACGGTCAAGAGTGTATGAGTGGAGAAAGACCTCTATAGAAGAGAATTACCTCTTCTTAGGAATCCCACTTTATATGGGGATTCATAATAAATCTCAAATATCAAGATACTGGTCAACTCAACAGCAAAAGGAGGATCCCATCCATCTATTCACCCGGTTTATCTCCCGGGACCGCTTCCAAAGTCTACTCCGGCAGCTACGCATCTTTTATTCCCTGGCAGCAGCATCGTCAGGGGTCTAGGAAGGCTTGTTCGCCATGTTCCTATTATAATAATACGGCAGCACTAAGATCTCGCCAGGCTCTTAGTAATACAACTGGGAATAGCCTCAAGCGGCAACGTAGGTTCACTCGGAAAGGCTGCTTAGATTGCGACGTAGCTTTATGTACCAGGGGGGATTGCTGGTACCTCTGGCATACCCAAAATCAATAGGGAATAGAGGTACTGGAAATCCTAGTTATTCATTGGTTGACTCCAGTGGCCTCGCAAGCCCCTATTGGCTCTGCCCCGCCCTTGGCGTTTTTGACGTTAATCCGCACTCCATGGGATAGAGGAAGTACTTAAAAGTGGACTTACTACGACCCTAGTCACAATAGATGTAAAAGGGGCATTTAATGCCACGCTTCGCAACAGACTCATACTCAGGCTTTGCTAATAAGGCTATCTGGAGGTATTTATCTACTTTATAAGGTCCTTTATGACCTACCGCGTGGCTACTATCAGAATAGATAAGAAACTCTCGGAGGGTTTCTCTTTACGCTACGGTCTACCATAGGGCTCCCCTACCTCCCCAGTCCTCTATATCCTATACCTAGCAGATGTGCTCCTGGATAATCCTAGGTACCGCTTTGGGTATACGGATAATATAGGGCTACTCGCGATCTCCCTAATGCTGGAAAAGAACGCTCGGATACTGGTGTTACGACCCAACATGCATGACCAAGAACAGGGCCTGCCCCGCAGGCTCGCGGCAGTTACAACACACCACATATGCAGGAGACAAGGGACACTAGGCACCCTCTCACGGAACGGAAGAACTATGGTACAAGTCACGTGATGATAAGATAAGACATGAGCGGCCATGGTGGGGCCATGAGCGCTCATGCCAAACAATGAGCGCTCACCCGATCAGAGGAACTGATCATTGACAAGGGATATGTTCAGGACCAGGACTTGTATATAGGATGGACTCGAGCCGGACTCTAGGACAGACTTTCCATAGCTCTTCAGCAATTAACTTCGTATCAGGATTAACATCCGCTTTCAGCTACTACCTTGACAAGACTACGATTGATCACCGAAGCCTTACCCACCCTTACGATTGACAGACATAGCTTCCCTGAAGCTATCCCCGACTACGATTACTGTTACCAGTTCCGCAGCCTCAACTTCTGCAAACATACCTCACTACGACTAGCTGGCCGTAACAACTGGGTAGCCCCCCAGATGCCTTTCTCAGACGTAGTTTCGAGTATCCACGTGGAGCGGAGAGCTGTGCCCACTTTTTAAAACTATGACAAGCGACTTCCTGATTCATCCCTTCGCTTAGCCATGATTCGTTACTTTCTACGGTAGGTGTTTCCGCGCCCGGGAGTCCCAATACGCAACCGAGATGGCTCTGAACGACAGCCGTTCTTTAAGCATCCATTCATCACAAAGTAGTATCCATATCATTCCTCGGTTCAGTCGACTAAGGATTCCTTCGAGCCCACTTAAGCCGCTGAAGGACAGAAAATTGTTGGGGGCGTACGTGAAGAAAGTCTTCGAGTGAATATCAAATGGCGATAGAACTCGTAAGCTTAGAGTTCCCAAACCTACCAACCTCACACATGGCAACTTGTTGGACATGCTCGTGGGCCCCCACGGTCTCTTTGATACCCACTGTCACCTAACCGAAGAGTTTCATATTTCCTTTCCCGCGTCAAGAAGTGTGGGCAGTACACACTGCTCATCTGGACCAACGAGGCAAGCAATGAGGCAATACGACTGGTATTGACGGTTGGTTGGTGATGTTGTGGTGAAGGTGAAAGGTGGCTGCGGTGGGCTGGATCAACCAGGAAGTGGATCGGGCAGCTGGTGCCTGGGGCACCAGCTACTGCCTCAGGTATCCACAGTCCCACACGAAGTCACACAAGTCACTGGCAAGTACATCGACATCGAAAGCGAGTCATTTCTTTCCAAGATACGATCCAGGCCAGGACTAACCGTGGCAGGTGCAGGTGGGTCACGTGAGGCAGCTCCTTCACATCTCGGAGCTGCCCCACCTACACCTTGCCCAGATATCCAGCCCAGCCAGCGCTCAGCTTTTCCCATCATCATCATCAGATCCAATACAGTAGTATTGCCTCCACACTAACCCACCGGCGCGTGTGGCTCTAGTGCGAAAGATTATCTGGAAATCTGATTAGATCCAATCAGGGTCATCGTGAAGCTAATGATTGACTTTTCCATGTCACATTCATCCGTCCGATGTTCGCAGTCTCGCAAGCGATGAGGTATTTTCGGTGGAAACATGATACGAAAATGAGGTTCTCGACCAAGGAAGTTGTCCGTGATTCAAATCATTGCATCTGATAGTGGGACTAGGGATGAACGTCCCGCACTTTCATTATTTTTCTGAAGCTAGATTGATACATGGGCAAATCTTTATTTTCTAATCTTCTTTGCTGGTGTAGTGGTGTTTGATATAAGTGTATGAAGAGACTCGTCAAATCACCCTTGAGTACAGTAATCTGATCCGAGAGAGAGCCTGTCACCTTTGCTCATACCAATATCGCTGTCAACTGGACGCTCTGTCCAGCACCCAACGCTGACCAATATGATCGAACCCCGTGCAGCAAAGAAATCCAAGCCACCCAATGCACGACAGCTCTTGAATGAGTGGAATGTCAAGGTATATGCGGGAGTGGTTGCTGGTGTGATTGCGGCTCTTATTATCTACCATTGGGCGCAATGGATTAGACGCAAAACATCAAAGTCGACAAGGACTGGCTCGTCTTCGCCCCTTGCCAAGGCTTCTAGGTAAGACTATCGTCAAAAATCCCTTGGCGCTCGATCAGCCCTAAAAACCAGCAGAAAGATTCGCAGCCTACTGGTTCGCAAGGTGCCGGGGTTTCCAACGGGAGGCCATGCCTTGCTGACGATTGCGTTCATCGGTGTCAATATTGTCATGTCTTTTCATCACGTTGATAAAGAAAAGATGAGCAACTTTGCTGCACGATTTGGATGGTACGATCTCGAGAAACCCTTGGTCACCCCCTCAGAGACTAACATGTTGTTTACAGGATGTCGACGGCGAACATGGCGCTCTGCGTCTTCTTCGGTCTGAAAAATACCCTCCTCGGTGTCTTGACCGGACACTCCTACGAAAGACTCAATTTCTTCCACCGTCTGGCTGGGTACGCGGCCGTACTTCAGATGCTCTTTCACGCCATCTTTTATATGGTGTACTAAGGAAGGCAGAACCGGTGGAGCACCCTACTCGAAGTGCAAAACTGGGAGGGCATTGGCGCAGGCTTGGCCATGCTCCTCCTACTCATGGGCTTGGCCAGGAATTTTGGCTATGAGTGGTTCTACGTGAGCCACATGGTGGGATTCCTGCTCGCCATTATTTTCACTGGGCTTCACAGGCCCTACTGGATATGGAAGATCCCTGTGGCAATGGTCTTCATCGCCGCAATTTGGGGGCTTGACCGTCTGATTCGAGGGTCGAGGATGCTGTACAACCTTGTCAACAACAGCGCCACCATTTACCGATTACCTGACAACGGTGTTCGTCTGGTCATCAAGAAACCTCTGTCGGGTGCTACTCCGGGCTCGCATTGCTTCGTCTGGATCCCCGGCGTTCGCCCATTCCAAACACACCCCTTCACCATTGTGTCCAACACCCCTCACGGGGGGCTGGAGTTGGTCCTCAGCTCCTATGATGGTTTCACGAAGGCCTTGCATGATCGAGCTAATACCGAGGCTGGGACAACTGTGTGGGCTTCTGTCGACGGACCCTATGGGGCATTCTCTAACCCGAAGAAACACGACAAGGTGGTCTTGATTGCCGGCGGCAGCGGGGCTACGTTCACCTTCGGGTTGGCAACGAACCTCTTACAGCACTTGGAGTCCGAATCCCATAAGCGTGTTGACTTCATCTGGGCTGTTAGAAAGAGGGGTTTGTCTAGTCTGATCATTGATAGAGGTGGAGTGGACGCTGACGTGTGTGACAGAAAATTTAGAATGGTTCACGGATCACCTTCAGTCACTGAGCCAACACGGCGCAGGGGTGAACGTGTTATTCCACATTACTCGGGAGGGCTCCGTGGCCTCCTTGAGCGAGTTGTCGGAACTAAATGTCTCATCGCCCACTTCCCTGAAGTCACCGAAGGAGAAAGTTGAAGCTCTCCTGCCAGAGCCTGGCACGGAGCAGAGCAAGGAAACTCTCCCTTCGACGGTGGCAGTTCCACAGGGAGATAGGTCGTTGGGTCTGGAGGGGCTGTGCGATATCAAGTTCGACAAATTGAGAGCTGGAGAAGCTATCACTCAAACACTGCAGTCAGCTGCGCCTGGTCAGCGGGTGTTGATAGCTGCTTGCGGTCCGCAGTCCCTGACTGAAATTGTTCAGAACGCTGCTGCACACTGCATTGCTTCTGGCGAAATCAGCATAGAAGTACACTGCGAGAACTTCGGATGGTAACGACTCGACTATATCAAATCACGGCTTGAAAAAGGAGACGGGTCAATCATGACATGGCGTTTACAGGTAGACTGATAATCGAGGCAATCAATACGACATGACATTTCTCCAGGGCGACTGCAGTACACCAAATTCTACTAGTCACTTATGGAAATAATCATTTAACCCCTGATTCTTCCGTCTTCATCTCATAGTGTACCTACTATACAGATCCCAGTGAGAGCCCTATTCTTCTCAGGTCGTATGAAACCAGCATCCGCGCGATAGATTATTACCATCTTCCGTCATGTAGCACGTGGGCAACCCGGCCAGCTTTCGAAAACACTATGGATGACTTCTAGCGTAGCAAAGAAACGGCTTCACATAATTCATGGGCTAGTCGGTACCCTGGTATGGGTCTAAATTAGCCGGTATGAGCGGAGAGCTCGGTCGTTGTGGCAGGATTGACGATCCAGACATGACAAGTGCCCCTCGTTCGGTCTCCGGGCTCCTAGGATAGCTAAATCCGAGCCCCTTGACAGCTTCCAGATTCCACATTCGAACGATCAGCTAGTACGAATACTACGTAGGCCGAGTATCTCAACAAATCGGCACCTGCCTGGGCAGATATTATGAAAAGGAACCTTGGATTGTGACGTGTGATGTGGGAAATTCAAGCTATCAATGCTACGACTGACTCCCTGAGTAGGTATTCGCTTTTGGCCCCCTGACCATTACATGAGAAACCATCTCTACTGACTACTGTACACCAATGCGTGTCTAGTCCGCGCCATTGCTTGTGATACAAATGTGGTGATTGGTGGATTCGGCTTAAATCTTTCGCCCCGAGTGTACATCACTAAACGGGGAATGTCTTTCAGCATACAGAATCTTGCCGAAGCTTGGTCGAGCTGTGGCGATATCCTTGTTTGCCAACACCCGCCCAGAACGCAGCATCTTCGCTACGAGGAGCCCAAGCCCAGCCAGCACCTCCACTAATAGGTAGATGGTAGAAGCGGAACGCAGCATAAGATGAGGTAGCGCCGATAGCGAAAGCGAACAAGATGTCGAAGCCGTGGTGTTGGGAATCGTACCATCTGGAGGCGCAGATAAAGATGCACAACGCAAACGGAACAAGGGTGAGGACCACAAGATAGACGGGTGGAGCTGCTGCTTGTTTTCGAAACGAGTTGACTTGCTCGGGGAGCCTGCCTGCCTGACCTTCTCCCGCCATGCTCTCCCCATCGATGTGCGAAGGGAAAGCAGAGTGATGGGTAGCTCCCAGGTGTACCCCCTGAAGTGCCCACGATGCGGCCACCCCAAGTTTACTCGCCAAGAAAAGCATGAGATAGATGAGCCCTGAAGCTGCGACGGACGAGTGACCGGACGGAAAGCTGCGGAACCCCTCGTCAATCACACTCTTGTCAGGGTTGGCGCAGATGTCGGTCGATACGAGCTGTCCCATGGCGACGGTGGTGGTGTTTGATATGCCACCAACAATGTACCGGGCCAAATTGTCGAGATTGGGCTGGCAGCGGGCCAAGGCATTCGGTCGAGGTTTCCCTAGAAGGTTCTTTGTTGTGCTCACGATGAACCAGGTCGTCACGACCGATAGGATGAGTCCCAGCCATCCTGCGTGCACCTCCCAAATCTTTCTACTCCAAACAAGGGACCTTGGAGTATCTCTTGGGACTGTTCCCCCAGGTACGAACAGTATGACCACTCCGAAAATCACCACTATTGGCAATGCGACGCTCAGCAGGAGCAGATTCGTCACAGATACGGTATCGTTGTAAAGCGGGAAGCTGATATCTGGGTTCTCCAGGTTGAAGGGCCGTTTTTGTGGCGACAGGTTGCCAAGCAGCAGGCCTGCCACGGCAAATGCGATGAGTAAAACCCAATCGATGGCATAGGATAGAATCAAGATAAAATTTCCATTGTCTGGCGTTTGCGATGTGTGCCGCTGGGATCCGAAATCGATGAATAAGGTCGACGGGATTCAAAGGGACCACGATTCTGGAGGTCCTCGAGGGAAATATCGAGCATTCTGTTGTCCAAGCCAAAAACGCGATGAGCTGATTGTTGTTCAAATTCATGATAATCAGGATGGAATTGGGCATTTATATATATTTGAACCCCAGAATGGCTGTGTGAGAATGTGACTTAGACCTGGATGCAGGGACAGCGCCTCTTCCCTAGATTCGCCCGGTTCAGTCGCGGTCTCGTTCCCCGCCACATGACAAGCGCACTCTACTCCAACTTCACGCAAGGTAGCTGTGGTAAATAAGGCGTAATTGCTGGCCGGCAATTACGGATTCGTTTTTGTACGACAGTAGCTTAGCAAGCTTAACAAGCTAGAATACGGCGTATTGCTAGACCAGACCAAGTGAGGCTGTGTCCTACTCTGGACAAGGTCTTAATCTTGTATCAGCCGGGGAAAGGGGCCACCACAACGGCACAGATCGTCGAGGCCTAATAATGGCCAGTGACCCCTCTGTGCTGGACGGACCTCTCATCTCCCCGACAGCGAGAGTTTTGACTTGACTACGGATACTTTATATGTCTTCTACGTTTGGTTCAAAATTCAGTACTGTCAACTCCTCCTATACTTTTGCTCCTTTCAACAACAAATACCAGACACCTCCTGGAATCGAAGCCTGCTCTAGGTACCACACACATCAATCAAGCTGATCGGCTGACGCGTCCAATAAGCCACTTCTCTTTGTGGGTTTCTGCTTATAGATGACTAGATGTGCAACTCTTACCTTTACCGATGAATGTCAGCCTGGAAAGAGTTCATGTTGCCACCAATGTCATTGGACTGGGTCAATTACCAGCTACGAGAAATCGCAAAGCAGACCCAGAATCCCAGGCTCTCTGCAGTGCCAACATTTTACTCATGTCGACGCGATGGTTACACTCGGCGCAGCAAGGCAATGACAGCGTAGGACAGCCTGTGGTCCGGTGTGTAAGAAGGTCGGTTCCCAGCCGCACCAGGTTCGGAAGTCGCAATGTCTCACGGAGCTCACTTTGTGTTGAAGTGTTCCCGGCCTCTCCCTGGTATTAAAGTCTGGTGAAGTACAGAGCAGTGTTGTTGGTGTTCAACTTTGCTTTCCAGCGAGATTGCAAATGTTCCAAAACGCATAAGTTCCACAACCGCTCGCCCCATCAGGTATCCAATGCAAAAAGCGGTAAGGGCTGGTAGGGAGTGTTCAGTTCGAGATTGCGGGTGGCTGTCCCAGGTGTGTGGGCATATTGTGTGGGAAAAGGGCAGCACGTGGTCATAGAACCACTCCTTGGCAGGGCAGTCCCGTTACCAGATCGTTCTAGTTGCTGCAAGCTCTTAGATCCTCCTTCTGAAACTCGTTTATACTTCAGAGCGGAATCTGAACATACGTTGCTGCTTTGTTCGGATGCGTTCCTGTTGAATAGCAGCCTACAACTTGGGCCATTTGTTCCTCGGCCCAGAAAATCAAATCCCCTCCTTGGTTTCCCGTCCATGCCTCCGACGTCCTCGACCCTCCACAGGCTTCCACGTTTGCAGGTCTTTGGATCCGGCCATCAGCCTCGGATTATATATCTTCTACAGTGTACATGTATCGCCGATACTCATCAATGGCGTCACTTGAATCCTGTTGCTAATTTCGTATTCTAGCAGATTTCGTCGTGGACAACAGAACACAGAAACGGTCCATCTCTTCACTGCGCGGCCACTCTATGCTACACGACTGCCCATCTTAGATCTGTTTCGACAGTAAACAGACCTGGTCATCGAACCTCGAATATCGAGCCTGCTCCGTCATACCCGTCACGTCGTAAAACATCACCGTTAACTATGGCACCGCCATAGCCGTCTCCGTTGTTCGTACGAAAGAATGCTTGGCCCGACTTCGGTTATGTCCCTTCATTCAATGCCAAAGGCAGAAAGTGTGAGGTAAACCTCCGAGGCCAAGCTGTTGCTACGACGGTTGGAACAGAACTATTGGGTTCGTTTCCGTAGAGAAGAGCGGTAATAGAGCTTCGACACGACGATAGATCGCCAATATTTTCCGTGTTATACCCTTAGACAAACACAACAGCTCCGGAAAGTCAACGATCTTTCTTCGATCTTCATATGGACTTGAGCTACTAGTGTAGCCTGGGTGATCGATCGAGGCATTTTGAACCCCATGGAACATCTTGCCCTCCCTCATGCCCCATGCCAAATTTTCAATGAGAAGAAACCATTCAAAACCTCACGGTCCAGATGCAGGCAATTATCCATCATGATATGATCCTGGCAAAGCGTTTGCCAAAAGAATTACTTCGTGGTGCACGGAAGAAACTCGACGCAACGTTCTCGATTCTCCGTTTTGGGAAACGTATTTCCTAATGTTTTGATTGGAAGGTCAGTGATCATAAAGTCGTTCCGCCGCCGTCGACCTAGCATACGTCTTCACTCTTAGGGGGTCAGCGAGGCCTATCGGTCTATTGCCGAGTCGATCCGGTTCCCCCATCCTTCTCCTTTGTTTGATGTCGACATGTCGGCACAGATTACTTCTCTTGCTATCATGTTTCCCACAAGATATGACCACTGGCACGTATAGACCAAGATTCGATTCAAGGATGTGAGAGAATTGCAACAGAGTAAGATTGTTGACGATACATGTACCTTACCTGGCATGTGCCTCTGGAAAGGGTGCGCATGTCCAGAGCATTCGCAACCTACCTGATCCTACTCCAAAGCTGGTTGGTTTATAAATCGCAATGTTTCTGGACCTGGAGTTTGATGAAAATTGACGGTAATGACCGTGATGTGCTCAGAAAGTTCTACAGCAACGTCAAACTCAGTGATTTTATGTGCGGTCAATGTCTTCACAAGTGTTCCCAGTGTCAAGCAATCATGCCCATCATCAAACAGCGTTTGATAGATCGGGATCGAGTCCTAATTGAGCACTTCCAGTGTCAGCGTGCCTTTTTCAACCTAGGATTATGTCAGAATTCCGATATCTGCCCATAATATCGGCTCGCTAGCCTCTAGATCGGGTACCTATATCGTTAAGCACAGCTGTACCGATGACAAATGGGCAAGACAATGCTTCATACTGAAGCATCACAGACACGCTTCTTCTCTTACAGATTAGATTGTAAGTCTTCTCAGAGGGCATCGCGATGTCAGTCATCTCGTTTGAGCGTTGAAGCCGCGCACCTACTCCTTCCGGCCTGGGGTCACGAGGCAGCTACTTACGATGGACCCCGCCACGTCTTCGACTAACCAATACCTTCGTACGACGGCAGTGTTCTATTATATTGTAACCTATTCTAGGCATATCTACAATACTTTTGGGTCGTTTCTAATCAGACCGTTGCTTGAGCGACATAGATTCGCCGGTATGCTGCGGCTTCTGCGACATGGAGCTTCCATCACTCTGCACAAGAGGTCTCACAGCTGATGACTATCAAATGATTTTGAGCCTGGTTTATACCTCATCCGTTCCAACATGTATCCTACGTATGCTAAGTATGCTCAGAGGATCCGAATGCCCCTTTCCCAGCTGTTGATGAATGATGCTGTTTTGCAAAAGCTCTTCTCCATTGTGAATGGCTTCTTTGGCAGTTACGCCGCCAGGCACTTGAGATGCGTGCTTCCAGCTTCGAAAGAAGCTCATCCTCGGCCAACTTACAGACCAAGCTTCCAGAGAGTTTGGTAGCCGGTTCAAAAGGTTCACGAGCCTCATCTCGGCAAGATCCTCAGCGGCATGACTCGAGCCGGGCTTAAGCCTCTTTGCTGGAGAAAATTTGCCTTGCGTCTTATCAGATGAGTTTGCGAGACCGATGCCAATCGGGGAGCCCCATTGCCCTAACTCTAACTTGACGTCTATCTCAGTGGTTCACTCAACAACTCATAGCTGCCAAGCTGTCACGAATCAGCATATAGAGTAGCTCATGGAAATCGGGATCTCAACTGTGGTCTAATCAACTATGGAAAAGGGGAAAAGGGAAGCCCTCGAGGGAGCCCCTTTTGTATGCCCATACCCCTGTCTACCCCTTATCTCTACCCCTGAGATATCCACTACTATACCTCTTTCGTAACACAAGCCAAGCCCTCAGGAACCGTCCAGCTTGGCATATCTGAATGCCTAGTTTGATATAGTAAGAGCTAGAAGCCAAATACATTGAATGGGGGCACTGTGGTCCTATTGAAGACACCGCTCCTAGAAGGGATGTTGTATAAGTACGTCTTGGATGCTCTCAGGAAGGACAGCATATGTGTGATCTCCGAATCAACTTTCATAATCCATCCCAGGTGTCAACAATGTTAACTATTGTCGTTTTCTTCTTGTAAGAGTGCCCTATCTCAAGTATATCAAAGCAAACAACGCTAAAGCATTTTGAAGCACCCTCGCGACGGGGACCCTCGCCCAGCAGGAGATCAGCTGTTTCTGCCGCGAACAGGCATCCAAGAAAGTCCGCGTTGACTGGACGACCTCTGCATGCCACGACCAAGGATATATGAGTAAGTCAACCCCCGAATATCATCACACTGGAAAAAGAGTGCTAAAATAAGGAACAGAAGGCGATGCTGTAAGCCTTCGACCAAATACGCCCTCTGCTACCCCAGCTCTACCCTTTACTAATAGTACTTTGTTTCCTCACACAGTGCATTATCGTATCTGACCCCGTGCGAAACAACGATTTCCAAAACGACTGCTTCGAGACCAATGGATTGCAAACTGCTGAGTGCGGCCCATGAGCCGACTCGACTCCCAGAGAACATATCGTAGAAGGACATCTGAGAAAGGCCGAAATTTTGTAGATACATGACTGAGATATTCTGACTATCTGTGACTAGCCAGGAGATGAATTGAACCGATGGACCGAAGGGGTTCAACATTCATACGAACTTTCATATCGGCCCGGATCGTGACGTCCTCAATGACGACCAGGTTGAAGAAAACATGAAGCTTACAGCGCCAAAGGTAGTCCTGATCGAGAAGGGTTGGGCTAGTTCACAGCCTCAAGAGTAAACTCCTTCACCACAACTGAGCCCCCGAGAGACTTCGTAGCATAGTTAAACACCGCGAAACGGAATGCTAGGAAGAACTGCCACCTGTTGTGGAGGGGGTAGTCCGGTCCAAGTTGAGTGAAGTTCTCTCCATCGAGGCTGTACAGCAGCTGACTCGGGTTATCCGCCTCAACTCCAAAGGTCGGTTGGACGTCTGCAACTATGCGCAGGTAGATGTCTGCAGAACCGTTGGCAACCCCTGACAGTTCGACTTCAGACTCGGCGGCGGTGGCCACGATCGTGCCATTGGAGGTGGTCTGCCAGCCCGTACTCTCCGACAAGATGAGATCATGAACCGCAACGAGCTTCAAAATATCGCCTTCCTTCCGGAAACCAATGTAAGCAGACTCGTCGCGGAAGATCGAGATGCCAGTTACATCGCCATCGACCATGGTGCCGAGATTCAGTCGGAACGTGCCGCTGCTCTTGGGCCCCTGAATTCTGTGGGCAAGAGTATTTCTCGCTCTATACAAATCGTCTGTGATGGTGGCTGTGTGTAATGTAAGGCCGTCAGAACCGAGCTCCCACGCCGAGTTGTCAGGGTTGTGGTTAAAAGCCCATTCGGCCGAGAGAACAGAGCTATCGAAGTTGTCGGTATAGGCCCCAGCTGCCTTCACCTTCTTTTCCGTCTGGATGGGCATCGGGTAAGTTTCGCCCCATCCCCCGGCCTCATCCGTAACAATATGAGGCCAGCCATCTTCGTCCCATGTCAACGGTGCCAGAACTGGAATGCGGCCACTCGGATACGCGTCTAAGAATGACATGTACCACCAGTCACCATCGGGGGTATCTACAATGCCACCCTGATGAGGTGTTCCGGAGTTCGGGATCGGAGAAACCATTCTATCGAGAACAGTGCGATTTGTGTAAGGACCCCATGGGTTATCTGCTTTCAAGACATGCTGGCCATCGGCGGGCTTGGTCAACCAGATGTAGTAGCTGGAACCGATGTGATAGAATCTTGCTCCTTCCAAGTACCGCACTGGATCAACCCACACGACCTAGAAGAGAAGTTAGTGATGCTCTCCGCATGTTCGAAAGTTCAATTGAAGCTTACCTCATTCCTGACTGGCTGCAGTCCATCAGGTGAGAGTTGAGCAACGCTGATATTGTATCTTCCGTATGCAACATACATAGTGTCATCTTCGTCAACAAGGACACCCAAGTCGTAGAAGCACTCGTCTATGGGCGTTTGAGCAGTCCAGGGCCCTGCCGGGTCGCTCGCGGTGAAGATCCATGTCTTCATTCCGCCGGACTGGATGCATCCGTACCAGTAAAACATCCCATTGCTTTCCCGGTACTTCAAGGAAGAAGCCCAGATACCTCCTACATAGGCACTCGTACTACCATTCAGGTAATACTCTTCTCCGAAGATGAGCTCGGGCACTGAGTGTCCCACATACTCCCAGTCGACAAGGTTGTAACTTTTGAGCACGGGAGCTCCCGGGGAGTAATGCATCGTTGAAGCTGTGTAATAGTATGTGTCGTCAACGCGAATGACCTCCAGGTCAGCCAGATCCTGCCATAGGACAGGATTCGTGAACGTGGTATCCTGGGCCAGGGCAGAGGTCGCCGCCAGCGCCAGAGCTGAAAGGAGGGAGAGCATCATGTTCGTGACTGATCTAGAACACCACTGATCGATATCATAGTCTTAGAGAAGACTACAGTTGTGATAAGCTTATTATTATAGTACCCGAAGCTAGTTCATCGCGGCTCCTCTCACAACCAGATAATGACTCTCCTCCTACCTTCTGACATGAGCCGACTTGGATGATTACACAATGCCGAGAAACGTTCACTTGCGCGCAAATAAGGCGATCGCATGAGTTTCAATCCCGGGCCAGATCATTCCTGCAATTGGTGCGCAACAACTAAGTTGGGGTTGATCTGGGGCGGCTAAAAGCGGAGGCTGGGGATGCAACTGATGAGATGAGGGGAACGGACGGAGATTCTCCAGCATCGTGCGGGGAAGCGGGCCACCATCATGATCGTCCAGACACACTGATCGGATGAAATGCATGCTTAGCCACGTTTTCTCGAGCGGCAGGTGATGGCAGGAGGCCGCAACGATAGGTCCTGGGGTTGATTGATGATTTGTCTCTTCATGATATGAGGATTTGCTTGCGTGGTGGTATCGTCAGGTGTATTCCCCGCCTTACCCACAAAGACACTAGATAGTAGATACAGGTACGGAGCAGCCTTCGGGCCTGCTGACCGGGTCAACACTCATGACCAAGTACATGAGACGGCGTGTCCTACGTGAGGCTACTCAGAATGATATCGCGATTTCAGGACTAGAGCATAAGAAAGGACCATCAAGACGGTCATGGATTGGGACCAGAATTGCAATCGTTGATCAGGTTTCATTAACTCCCAGGGAACGTCAATGCCGACCAAATTCAACTGTTCTTTGCCTTACCTCAAAGGTTGGCTCTCTTCATTTTCCTAGTAACTTCTAAGCGTTATCGCTTTTACAGCTGCTAAGCGCGCGGTTGCCTTCGAGTTTGCGAGTCATAGTTTAGAAGGGGGTGAGAATTTGACATTGTTTTTCATAGGCCAAGTCATGCCTTGTCGTGGCCCGCAATAGCCTTTGAAAACAACAAGAAGTGGTCCTAAGACCCATCATCACGTGCTCTATCAAGTTGATGGTCTAATATAAGGTAGTCAAGAGAGCAGTGAGTTCATCCAAAAGCCCAGGCCGGGCAAGCACTATCAATAGCATGTAGTTAAGGCTGAGCGAAGAAAGTCCCAGGAGAATGAAGTCATTGATCGAAGGCCAGACACGCATGAGAGTCTGCTGACGAGCTTCCAATTGTCTTCATCACGAACATTCGTTCCAGCGATGTATTATTCGTTTCCTGAAAGAGTAGCTCATCCAAGACTATCGTCTTGTGGGCATGAAAGAACTTGCTCTTTGCAGCTTGAGCGTAGAGGCCATATCGAATACGATCCGACTAAGGAGACGCATTTCCTTAAGTCGCCTCCGATACGAAAATAACCCTTTCCAAAGCTTCTAGGCGAGTCCATCCGATCCAGCGAATCCTCGGCAGAGACGGCGGCACCGCTCATAACATAGACGATGTACCGTTGGGTGAAAAGCTTGACAGCATCTCGACTCCGCAGAAACTCTCAAAAATAGACCGCCGAGCTTGACGCGCCCCGCAATCATGAGGGCATTCACGCCAAGACCGTATGACTGACAGCAACATGCCGGCGAAATCGATGGATTGCAATATGTGTATGGCAAGGCTTTGAGTGCAGAAATGGGAAGTCTGGTCCTGTTGGTATTTCCTATCACAGGGAAGTTGGTTCGAACCGTAGGGTCCTGGGGGTGACGAAGTATCAATATCTCTGTATTGATTGATTCTGCGTAAGGAGTAGAAGGGAGATTTCAACCGGAGGTTGGGTGAACCGTCGAGGTGTAATTGTACCCTCTCGAGGTGGCCCCTGCTCTGCCCTTACTCACGGTCGAATTGGGCTTCCAATCCGACAGGTCCGCTTTTGCCTCCTATGCGACCCCTTTACGGACAACACGAGGTTGCATTTCGGTTGTGGCTACCGCTCACCTGGGTCTTCATCAAGTCTGTGGGAACGGTGTCCTAGTAATAATAGTCAACACCGCCTCAAGGTCACTTCACTGCGAACTGATCGGAAAGCCCGGGGCTCCTTGGGAGCATAACGTGGCTTTGGGGCACGTGGATCCCTCCGCGATCTCCACACGGAGTCTAAGTTCACCAATCCGAGACCGACCTGGGAAACACCCAGAAGATAGTCGGTGGAAAGTGGAGAGGTCGTCCACAGTGTTCACGACATGCAAAGGAATCTCCCACTTTCGAATGAACAAGCAACTGTCGAAGTCAAACTACATGTACCATTATCGGAAGTTCATCCAATGATTGAAGTACTCGGAAAGTGAGCAGAAATGCTCAGACTGACAATTTCGATGCAAACGGTCGGTGCCAGGCTGCGAGAGATGAGACGATGGCTCGGACGGTGAGGGTGGGGTGACCTTAAATGAGGCTCAAACCTTGATTGATTGCTCCGGCTATATACTCCGCGTGATAACCCGTCAACGTTGGATCGCGAACACGGAGCCAACCGATACTTCTCCTATTTCAGGAGACTTCAGGCTGTGAAGCACTTTTCTCGAGTAGAAGTCTTCTCATGGAATTTTGCTTCGACACGCGTCACTGTTACCACTTCTGAAGACCTCACGTTAGTAATATCAATGCTCGGCCATCGCCAGCTCGGAGGCGCCAAAGTGGTGAAGCTGACGACAGCCACGTCACTAAATGAAAAGTTAAAATTGAATGGGAGGGATATTGAGTGAATTCATATTGAGATTTTAGAAACATCGTCTTGACCTCCCGGCAATCGCAGCAGAGTTGCGAGGGCCTCCCCAGACCCAACGTCCGGCACGAGTCAATCAAGGGGCCACGATCTCCAGAAATTTAGGTTTACTTGCTTGGCTTGCTATGAACATGATCATGCCCGAGTCCTCCGAGTGACCCAAGCCCATGGCTCGGGAAATACGTCTCCCTCACAGCGCGAACTCGCTGCTCGCAACCGCCTCGTTTACTGTCGCTTGTTGTCTCGCGCCTTGACACACTGCGAATTAGCCTGAACAAAACACGGAGAGCTTCATCACACAGCCCCTCCATGAACAAGCCCCTAACCAATATGCCCCCACAAACAGACACTGCCGTTGCCAAGTGCTCCCTCATGGGATTCAGAATGCTAGCGTCCGAACTGTTGGTTCCCTCTTCTCTCAGGGGCTGTCGAATTTTCATATAAGTAGGGCAAGAGATCGTTGGATGCTACAGACCTTTTAGGAAATCATCATCAGCACCCAGCTCTTCGATCCAGTCTTTCGTTATACAAACACAATCGTTTCGATACTACCAACTTCCATTCCTTCGCTAAGCTTCAATAATCTTGATTCTTCCAAATCAGTCAACATGCAGTTCACTTCCACCCTTTTCTCCGTCCTCGCCGTTGCCGGCCTGGCAGCTGCCCTTCCTGTAAGCTGACTCGATCTCCTGCACTTCTTGAAACCGTACTCGAACTTTGAACGGCCTTTCAACAACGCCATAAGCAAATATGAACTCAAACTAACAACCCGACAGCAGGCAACTCCCACGACCACGGCCTCGGCCACGGCCACCCCTACCTGCTCTCCCGGCCCCACTATCGACTACACCGTCGTCTCCAACGATACCCTCACCATCATCTCCCAGAAGTACAGCTCCGGCATCTGCAATATCGCCGACGCCAGCAAGCTCACCAACCCCAACTACATTGCCCTCGGCCAGGTCCTCAAGGTCCCAACCTACGTCTGCAACCCCGACAACACCTCCTGCTTGTCCAAGCCCGGCACCGGCACCTGTGTTAAGGGCGGCCCAGCCACCTACACCATCGTTTCTGGCGACACCTTCTTCATCGTTGCCGAGCGCTTCGGCCTCGATGTCAACGCTCTCCAAGCTGTCAACCAGGGTGTCGACCCTCTTCTGCTTCAAGTTGGCGATGTTATCAACATTCCTGTCTGTTAAGTAACTTTAAGGTTAGGGGGTCAATGCGATTGTCTTGCGAGATGAACATTGGGTTGATCAAAGGTACCTATTGGGTAGACATTTCTGTGCCTGGATTTGACTCGTAGAGTTTTATAGATGGTAGCTCACTGCATCAAAACTGAACTGGATACAATCATGCGACCATTCTCGTCCACTTAACATGCATGTGTAGTATCACAACGTCAAGACTAAGAGCAATTGAGCACCCACCCGGACCGTACTTTCTAATTCTGCTAGCACGCACAAGGAAGGGAACATTGAAGTTTACATGCCCGCGGTTCCAACCATCCGCGATTGGGATACACAGTTGAGAAGTTCAACTCTTCCCGGTCTGATGATAATACAAGTTGAGCAAGTTCAATTCACTCCAGAATAGGTGAAATCATAGCACAAACAAAAGTCTTTGAATTTCCACTCCATACATTAAGGTTAGTACTACTCGAAACCATGAGACATCAAATGATATGCAACCCATGTTCATACAAGTACATGTAGATAGTCCCGCATTTCTCGACAAGGTACATGTACTTCTTTGTGAAAACATCTCTCCACAGATCACTGGTTGTAGTACATGTAAATATCCTTGATCTTGAAATCCGCCTGGGTGGCGGGGGGGCCGGCACTCCAGCCCTTGTCACCGTTGGACCAGTTGTTGAACACCCAGGGACCAGTGGCGGTGGGCACATCGCCAGTCGTGGTCCATACCTGGACGCCGTCAACGTACCAGGTTACACGGCCAGGAGTCCAGTCGAGACGGTACTCGTGCTCGGTGTTAGTCGGGCTGGCAGGGGGAGAGATGGCGTTGTATGTCTTGATGCCGTCGCCATCGGTATCCTGGTTGGTGAGCCAGAGCTTGCGAGTTCCCTGGTTGCTAAGGGAAGCCGCATCGGAAAGCCACTCGATGTCGGTCTCTTGGGTATCACTCTGATAGAAGAACGCTCCTATGGGGTTTTGTTAGCATGGATTTGCAACTCGACTGTAAATGCGCGACTTACCATTGCAGACTCCCGCTGGCTCACTGAAGATAGCGACAGTACGAACTGAAGCGTACTTGACGTTGAATGTTGTGGAAACCTCGGCAGAGCTGTAAGGCATCGCTGTCTGACCACCCGGAACCTTCAGGTTCATGTACCCGCCGCCGACAACGACATTAGCAGCATCGAAGCGATGGGTAGGTGGGTCAGAAATGTTCCAGGTGCTCTTGTAGAGGTTGCTGGGAAGGGTAGTGCCACTTGCAAAGTTGAAAATCTGGCGCTTGGCATATGCGTAGCCGTCAACGACGTATTGACCATTTGTAACAGTCGGTGCAGGAGACCGGGTCAAAGCAAGAACTGGGGGGATTGCCGCGAGGGCAGATGCGATGAATGAGGAGCGCATTGTGACGAGGATTGAACTATGAGGCTAGAGATTTAAGTCCGGATGTCTTGGGCATCTCTCATATCTTTTCTTGCTGGGAGAAGCACTGGATTACTTATAGTCTTCACAAACGGCATATAATGTTCATCGTGAGGTCTAGCCGGGCCTCAGGGCCTGGGCACGTCATGATCTATTACTCGATGATGAGGACGCAACGTTGCCTGAATCCTGTCACGTAAGTCCATTGATTCTCCGATCTCCCCTGCATGGTCACCGAGGACCTTCTTGAAGGAAGGCGAGGGGATCCGAGGAGACGAATGACGCTCTCACGAACTAACAGGGTCATGGAGGGGGGTTGCGCACACTCTGAAGGGATGAAAATTGGAAATCACTCAAGGCTCAGCGCAGCCAAGAAGAAGTGGCCCCTCCTAACCACCAATCGTTATATCCCGCTGCGAAACATGGAGCACACCACTTCAGACCAGCTCACACAGTTTTCTCAGTGCCAAGTCCGACTTCCAAGGGTCTTCGAGGCTAGAATTAGGCTGACGGATGTGGCGTTGTCATGCAGGTGCGAAGTTGGACATCTCCCTTGGCTGGATCGTCTCGGAGTTTCCATTTGATAGGTATTACCGGGTTCTAGGGAAGCTTTCACCTTTCACTCCCTTGATGTTGCCACTGGCCGAGAAACAGTCCGCGCTTGACCGCCATCACAACCTTAATCAGGGCGAGTAGTGAGACATTCTAGATCTTGCATCCGATGGCGGTAAGCTGCAGCGATGGCGAGAGCCTAACGTGCACGAGGATAGACCCACGGGGTGACGGGTTGATGAAGGATTACACATGCGCCGGTCGATGGCGACACTTTCACTCTAAGGATCGGCTCCCCGGTCTCTCGGACTAGAGGCCCGCAGCCGCTCCCTTGACGGGCTCTCCCGCCCCGCTGCCGGGGTTACACGCGTTTACCGACTGGTCTGCGCAGTAATTCATCTCACGTCAGTGCAGGTACCCCGGACTCTATCTGACCACCCCTGATATGTCGGTCAGTCATGTTGCTATTTGATTTATTGGAAGAACCACATGTTGAAAGGTTACGGCTGACGAATCGTAGCATTCCTCACCTCATTCACACATGAAGACAAGTTATCGATGATGCTCCGACGGTCTGGGACACGAGTGGATGGTCACATTGCATCAAATCCTAAGACTTGGGCCATGGAACGCATGGGTAAGATGGGATGAACTGACACCAAGTGAAATAGGAAGGTGGGGGACAGAGACAATCGTCTTGTCTCGCTTCTTTGCGAGCTCGCCTAACTGGCCGAACCAGCTGCAAGGTGGTGGGCAAGAAAATCACTCGGTCAGCCTCAGCCTGCAGCAAATGTGACAGAGTCGATAAATGTGACTACTGTCTCGGATTCTATGATGTAAAAGCCTCAAATCTTGAGTCCAGGCCATGATGTGCACTTTCACCAAAGAGTGGTTCGACTGAAGTAGGTTGCTTAGGATTCATGCAGGATGGTGCAGCTGGAAGGCCGGCTGGGCCGCCGAAGAAATCCACTTCACTTGGCAAAATGCGACATGAGGCTCCTCGAAGGATTAATGTCATAAGTGTCAGATCAGCAATACGAGTAGTTCGGCGAAGAACCCCAAATTGAGATATGAGGCCCTAATTTTCACGTCTCGAAGCGGAACTCTGTCTACTTATTCTGAACTGGTACCAAATCTTCATACTCTATAGCGCTTCAACTATTTGGAAGAGACTCTCTTAGGTCAAACGTGATAAAGGCTGCTGGGCTAATCGTCTATGGTGCGTCTTGTTGTAATTCTCGAGGTTGATGCTCATGGTGGAGACTTTGGTGTCATCATCGCACGATCTACCAACTTATGCTAAAGAAACCATGCTGAACATATCTCTTGTCGCCTTTTTCGTAGGCAATGATGCTTTGGGACTGATGCCTCAACTGTTTACGGCCTTGATGGTCCGTAAGAATGCAGGTTGTTGTAGTGGCCTCCCCACGAAGAAATACGAAATTTACATCAGTCATGTTTGATCTGTCAGTAATAGATTCCATATTGAGAGACCCCCAGCCCAGTCTTCGGCCATTTATGCGCCATTATTAACGCTATCATAGGATTCCTGAAACAATCAAAGCTGCTATCCTCGCCGTCGGACTTTTTGCGTATGCCCACTAGTTGCAGCCCGGAATAGCCCTCTCGCTCTAGGCGGAAGGCTCGCGGGCAGCAATCTGGTCCCAGATAGCCGCTAGAGCAGCATGCTGCTGCTGGAGAGCAAGCGCGTCTTGGCGAGTAATGATGGCAGGGACGAGACCCTGTGTCACTGTCTCATTGTTGGAGGCGCCGGGTCCTCCCTTCTTGGCGTCCCGTTTCGCCTTGGCTTTAAGGTTCTCGGCTCTGGTCTGGGAAGCAGCCTCTGCCCGGAGACGACCCAGTGCCCTTACGGCGCTATGGTTGTGGGAGTTGGCCATATTGAGATCTGGTTCGGCCTGAGCTGCTGCTATGAGGGCGTTGTAGTCGGCCCAGGCCGCCCTCACGTTGTCGTCGATGGGGTCGCAGCGCGCCTTCCTGGTGGGGTCCGCGCATGCGAAGCAGCGGACAGCGGCGCCGCGGAGACAGTCGCGGCAGGGTTCGACCGCCTCGGGGAGGCGAGCTTTCGCGAGGTGATTGACGCAAGGAAGGCAGGGGTTTGGGCGCACGGCACCGGGGCGGTTGAGGGCTGGGGCGGCCGGGCCGGCGGGCTCAGAGGTAGACGCGGCGGCGGAGATTTTGCGGCGCTTGCGCGGGCGATCAGCGGCGGCCGAAGTGTCGGAGTCGTCGGTCTCAGCCGGGAGATTCACGGCGAAAGAGGCGATATTTATTTCTTCGTCTGCGGGGGCCGAATTACCGTCGGCGATGGAAGAGCGTGCCCCGATGTCCGAGGCTGGAGACTCCGTGGCAGAGTTTTCCGTACGAATACCCGCATGGGAAACAGCACGTCGCGTTGAGCCAGACCGTAGCTCCCGTACCCTTTCGTAGGCCATTCTATCAATGACTTGTGGGTACTAAATCTTACTCGAAGGTATGCATATGCTCATTCATGTCTTGATGACGCAGACTTCATACCTCTGAAAGTTTATAGAATGGAGTAGGCAGAAACTGGGCCTGCTAATGAGTGGAGCAAAAAATGTCGCCCGCCCACCTCCTGGACTTGACGACTTGAACACGAATTACTACTTTCACGAATCATCCAATTGAAATGGCTGACTGACTAATAGCTTGTTCGATTTACGAATGGGTTGTATTAGTAGGGCTTCTACTTGACGTGGTTCGAAGCTTATGCTTTTCCCTTACAACCAGCTGTTGCCAAAGGTCATCCATTATCCGTCCTAAATAGGTATATCAAATAATGACACACAGAGCGTAGGCTACTGCATCAGAAAGACGGTCGTCCTGAATTGAGTCTATATGATGCGTCGTAATCGAGTACCATTAATAGGCCCTCGTTTATCCACCTTGAAGCTAGGAGCTTTAAGTGACTTCCCCTTCTAGGTACTTCCAACGGGCCCACCACTAGCGCCTATTGCGCACTGTTCCTCGAGCCAAATGGCTCCTGGGAGCTGGCACATACTTCAGCTTCTTCTTGTGGCCGGTTGCCACGGGCGTGACCTGCCTCTGAGCTGTTTGAAGAAGTGCTTGCCGGGCTGCCCTTGCTGCCGTCTCGCCAGTGCCGTCCTCTGAAATGATGGAAAGAGGGCGGTGGGCAATGTATGGCGGAGGATTGTAGCTGACGGGCCATACTGCGGCATGCGAGTGGTTTCTCCCAGTGACCAAGTATAAGTGCTTGCCCCCGTTAACCAGTGTTTTTGAAGAATCTGAGCGGCTGCTGGCTTCGCTTCGCGAAGGGCTTCGGGAGCTGGATCGACTGGAGCCGGGACTCGGTGTGTTGAACCACGACCCCGAAGAATACTCATTCATGGGAGTGCCGCTATAGCGGGATGAGGAGGCACTGGGGCTGGAACCCCGAGAGCTCGACTGGCTGGAAGGAACGGGCTTTCGCTTGATCTCGAATGTTGGGTGCTCGCTTTTAAGATGGAGATCCCACTGATCACCATACTTCTCTCGATAGGCGGTTTCGAGGAAGTCGCTGTAAACAGCTTTCTCTCGCATTCTCTCTTCCGCCATAGTTTGCGTAAGATGGAGAAGCCGTTGATTTTCCTGCTCGATCGGGGTCGAATTTGTCGGAGGGCCATTGGTAGTCGGATCCAAGGGGGCATGTTGTTGGATGACTATGGCTGGGGAGTAATACAGCATAGGTCCTTGCATATGGTTGTATGCTTCAGATATAGGTTGAGTTTTTCCTGTTCCGATACGACGGTTTTTGATGGATGCTAGAAGTCCCATGATGGCGTTTGTTGAAGAATTGATCTGAAGATATGATAATGATAGAATGAGTGATTGAAGTGGTTGTCCGAGAGACTGAGTGTGGGCTGGATGTAGTTGACGATTGAAGGATGAAGGAGATCGTAGTGGGAAGAAGGGTAGGGGAGCACGCAAATAGAGCATGGAGCAATATCCTTCGGAGATAGATAGATCAATAATGGTTCCATTAGGCGTATGGATCGACTTTGATTTCATACTATCCCCACCTGGATTAGAACGAATCACTTTACAGTACCAGGCGTCAAAGTTTGAGGCTTAATTTTACATAGCATCTGGGGAACCACAATCAAAGGAAATTCAGGACTAAGCCCCGAGCCATGAATGGCGGCGTTTAAGCAAGTGAGCAGGACGTTCGTTTACACTTTCCATGGGGTGTCTTAGCACCTGATTTCTATCAAAGCTTGGCTCCAGCCTCGCGCTTGACAAGTGCCCTTAGATCCTTGCGCAAAATCTTTCCCGAGGGGCTCTTTGGGATGGCATCGATGAAAATGACGCCACCACGAAGCTTCTTGTAACTTGCAACCTGATCTGCCACCCACTTCTGGATTTCTTCGGAAGAAATCTGTTTCTTATCGGCGACCACGTAGGCCCTAAAGGGGGCTGTTAGTATACCAATCTGTGGTGGCCGATGGAGTGCTACAAGTTGCGTACCTTGGGAGTTCGGTGCCTTCGCCGTCGACGCCAATTACTGCTGCATCTTGGATCTTCGGGTGCGTGACCAGCAATGCTTCAAGTTCGGCTGGTGCCACCTGGAATCCGTTGTACTTGATGAGTTCCTGAAGATGGTCAGCTGTGGCTCCCTTCGAGGCATCACCGATACCATGAATCAAATATTACGAACCTTTTTCCGATCAACGAAGTAGAATTTTCCATCCTTGAAAGACAAGCGGTCACCCGTGCAGAACCAGCCATCGACAAACGCCTCCTTGTTGGCCTTATCATTCTTGTAGTACCCCTTGGTGATGATTGGCCCGCGGCACCACATCTCCCCAGGTTGTCCGACCTCGACGTCCTTCCCCTCATCATCGACCAGGCGAGCCTCGCAGTTGGCTACAATCATGGAGACGCTGCCAGTGTCGTCTGTGAGGTGGCGTGGGAGGATCGTGAACCCACCGGTCGTTTCGCTAAGACCCCACGTCTGACCGAGGATCGCTTTCCCCTTGCCCATTTTTCGCTGTGCTTCGGCTTGGGTTTCTCCTCCCAGGGCAGCAGCTCCCGTGAAGGCAAACTCCACGGTGTCGAGGTGATCCTTTACCAACGGGGATTTCGCAATCATGAGATAGATGGGCGGTACGCTGAAGAACGAGGTGATTTTGTACTTTTTCGCGTAGTCCAGGAATTCCACAAAGTTGAACTTCTTCATCCAGTAGACGATGCCGCCCATGAAGGTCTGATTGACGATGTAGGCCTGGAGACCAGATATATGAGCCGCCGGCAGATGCGCGAGCGTGATGTACTCAATCTTTGGGTGCGTCTTGTAATATTCTATCGTCGGCGTTGAAATGAACATGGTCTGCGCAATCATGTTTGCGTGAGAAATTTTGACTGCCTTGGGGATACCAGTGGTGCCACTGCTGTAAATGTAACAGCCTACAGTGTTCTCGAGTCGCGTTTGGTCCGTCACCCGTTCCCAGTCGAGCTCGTGCGTCGAGAGAGGGACTCGCTTATCCGTCTTGGCCTCGAACAGCTGGAACTCGTGGCTATCGCCAATGTAGAGAATCCGGTCATCGGGGAGTCCTGCTGCTGACCCACCAGCAGCGGCTAGTGCCTTGAGATCGGGGCTGCAGATGACCATCTTGCTCTCGGTGAGATTGATCTGGCGCGCAACCTCTGGCGGGGTGGAGGAGGGCGTTGACGCCGCGACGGTGCCGCCCGCTGCCATGATGCCGTAGAAGACGGTGGGTGCCATGTAGTGGCCTGTGAAGATGACCTGCACGACATCGCCTTTGTTGATGCCATACTGGTGCCGGAGGGTATGGCCGAGCTGTTTGAGAGCCTTTACAAGGCGGGATTTGGTGATTGATCTGGATGGATCTGCCGCGTCGGCGTGAAGGACTGTGTCATCGCGCAGCCGTTCGTTTGGTGAGTCTGCTCGATGTCAGTACATGCATTTGGTAAAGGGCCGAGCTCGGCAATGTGTTGGGGTTTGCGTGACGATGAGACTCACCAAACAGGAATGTGAGGAGGTCGACTTTGGGAAGATCAATGTGATCTGGGGACTTGTAAATCGTCTGGCCGCCCCGCTTCTCCACAACGGTACCCATCTTGAGGGTCGTTGAGTTTGTCAAATCTGGAAGCTATCGTGTTGTTGATTATCCTCGTAGAATTCCCGCTCTCTAATATGCGTAAACGGGTTGTGTAGAGCTCTACTGTAGTTCAGCTTGCCGTGTCCACGGAACAAAAGTAAAGGAGAGAGATAACAAAGATGGAGATGAGGAGCTTGAAGAAGGTTAAATTGGAGTCAAGGTCGTAGACGTTGGGGGAAGTGATAGTCAGAGGTCAATGCACGCGGAATGAATTACTACTCAATAAATTAGACGTGAAGAAGTGAGCAATTGGAGAATAGGTAGCTGACCGAGAAAAGAGAACATTGTGTGAATCGAGCAGCTAGCTTTCCCCGCATTGCATCTGTTATCAAGATCCCGGGCCCGTCTCATGCACCGAAGCCGTGGCAAGCCGCTGGTTCCAGAGTCCCCGCGCGCGCGTTTTGCGAAACCATAGCTAATTAGAATGGCCGCTCGCTGCCGAGGATGATTCTACGAGAGGGAGGATAGTTGCTGCTTACTCGTTGGGGTAACCGCTTCGTTAGCGTCGTGTCTCCGAAGCTTGCCAGCGTGTTGGCTGCGCCCTGACGCCCTTTGGTGGGGGAGGATCTTGACCGGGGTCTTCGGTCGGTGTGTGTGTGTGTGTGTGTGAGTGTCTTTTGGCTGTGGATGTGCGGGGAGATTCCGTGGCGTTGAGCTATGATCCTTGCTCTTTATGTGAGCTTCTGCCGGATTTGATTCGAGGTTGACGAGTCAAAGATTATGGCATCTGATGTCCGAAGATAAATCCAGCAAGACCAACATAGTTAACAATTGACAAGACCTCGGTAACGAAGAAATGACTACAAGTGTACGCGTACTCATTCACTACGTCATAATTCAAGACCCTGGTCTCAAGCTGTCAGATGAGTTTTCAGAAAACGACGATCCTTTATGGCCTCAAATGGCCAACAGACCATCGACTATTGGTTATGAGTTCAAGTGAGAATCAACTGTGGAATAGGTCGACTCAGTCCTGGGAAAATGACATAAGAGTCAATAAAAGTTTTGTTCTCTCTTCGGGTCATGAGTGAGACTTCATATCACACACGTTGACTAGCCAGTGCCGGTGCGTCTTACAACCTATGCGTGTTCTCTATTCCTTCCCTCTATGTAAGTAAGTACCTATCTTGCCAGATAGCTGAATCCGACGAGAGAGCTTGAAGAATTTCATCGAGACATTGGCGGTGACACCTTCTCATAACCCCCTTCGAAAACATCCACCTCTGTCTTATCAAATTGCCTTGTCGCGGTGTTGTTATGGAAGAGATAATCCAGCTCCTCGTACGTGCGCCCCTTTGTCTCCGGCAACCGGAAAAATGCCCATATGAACGTGAGGAACGCTGAAGTTCCCCAAACGAAGCCTGTAGTACCCTTGAGATTCAGCGCGTTTGGGTTGATGAAGAATGGCTGGAAGGCATTGGCCAGTAAGTTCATAATGTAGTAGGTAGATCTCGCCACGCAAATAGTCTTCTGTCGGAGACGCGTTGAACCAACCTCGGCGGGGATAGCCCACCCTAGCTGACCGACAGACAGCTGGAAGATAAAGGTCCAGACAAGAGTAAGACAGGCCTGGACCCAGCCTATGGATGACGAGGGTGCATTCGGCAACCGCCCTATCCTGTCGAGGATGCCGATGATGAAGAGTATCGTGGACATGCTGAACATGCCCCAGAGATAGATGCGACGACGGCCAAAGTACGGCATCAGCGCGACCCAGTTAACGACGGTCCCGACTAGGGCCACCGCGGTGCCACCGACGTTGAGGTTGTAGTCATCCTGCGGATTCAGCCCGGCTTGCTGAAAGAAGTAGACTGAGTTATAGGCAAAGCTCGAACCGGAGAGCACTTGGCCTGCGAATGCTACGCAGGCGATTTCCGTGCGGCGACGTTCGACGCCGCGGAAGCAGTCCCAGTAGGTCGTTCCTGTCTGGTGCTCCTGCTCCATTCTATCGGTTTCTATAATCTCACGTAGACGGACTTTGGCGTCTAGGTTGTTGACTTTCCGTCTCTGTAGACGAAGTAAAGCCTTCTCTGCCTTGTCCAGCTGTCCGGTCCGGACAAGATGCCAGGGGGATTCCGGCGCAAATACCAGCAGGGGAATGAGCAGCACCGGCCAGGACCACTGCAACGCGAACGGGATCCGGTATGACCACTCATCTTTGCGTGGCAGTAGTCCCGCAAGTACAGCCGCGGACATGAGCTGGCCGATGATGAAGCACATGTTGGTCCACGTCGTCAGGTACACCCGCAGCGTCATCGGCAAGACCTCAGACGCGTACGCGGGTGCCGACGATGCGAAGACGCCCCAGGGCAAGCCGCACGCGATCTGGCCGAGCATGAGCATGGTCTTGTTGGTCGCGAAGAAGGTGATGAAGATGCAGCCGGAGAGCACGAACAGGGAGCTAATGAGGGCGGTTTTTTGGCCGCACCGCTCGACGAGGAAGCCGTTCGCGATGACTCCGATGATGCAGCCGAAGGTACTGCTGTTACCGAGCACAGCTTGCCAGAGAGCTGAGAGCTGATCTCGGCCTTCATTGTCTTTGCCGTCGCCGAATTTCTTAGCGAATTCTGGGTGAGCGAAGAAGCTGCCGATGAGGATGGTGTCGTAGCCTGTAAACTCATTAGATCGGAGTGCTCGCGTGGTCGGCTTTGGGACTTGACCGACCTTCCATGATCACACATAGAGATACAACGAGACTCCAGAACACGGCCATCGGATAGGCGCGGATGGCATCTCGTGGTGTCATGGTACGCTCGGCGTTGATGGCATCTTGGAACCGTTGATCCATCTCCGAGCGAGTCTTGGCCGGACGAGAGCCCGAGCCGACGGACGGTCCGGCAGTAGACAACTCTTCAAGTTCAATGTCATCCGAAAGGAGAGATGCGGCATCGGCATCGGATAGAAGGGCGAAAGCTTCGTCGTCGGCATCGTTGGGATCGGACGTTGAGTCGAAGGAAGACCTTGAGGAGGTGGAGCCCGGCCCTGAAGGTCCCGAGGGTAGCGGCTGGAAGCGGGCGCCATCCCGAGAAGCGGATGCCATGGTGAATTGAACCGATACTGTGTGGCCAGGTGATCACGATGGGGGCCTATGAGGCTCAAGGCTGATAGTTTACGACTCGCTCAGTACCTTAGCTCATGGCTGGAAGTGATTGAAGCAGGCTGAGAGCTGGTTGTCAACGCTCTAGTGTAGCAGGAAGAAGTTTCATCAAAGCTCCCACTACATGACAATTGAGTGAGACGTGAGCTTCTACTGCTTCGATCGTCAGAGGGTCGTTGTGAGCTACGCGATGATGAGCACTTATGAATGGGCACACATTCCGTCCGTGAATGCCGTCAGCGATGGGCCGGATGAGCTGGGAGAGCACAGGCGCGTTTCAGAAGAGTCCGGCAGTGGCCAGCTGGTGACAGACGGAGCCGGAGACGGAGACATTCCGAAATTACGAAAATCCAATGGCCGGTCGGATCGCCCAATTGCAAAGTTAATTCGGTCATTCATGGGGGAGACACAACGAATTGTTGTTCCCCGAACAGAATTACTGTGAATAGATGCTCGATTCTTGGTAAACAACGCAAGAATATTCAAGCTTACAAACATGAAGACGATGTCTGCATCTTGATCCCGCCACGGCACGAAAGCCCCGCGTAAGTTGTACAAAGAAACGCTGAGTTGTCTTTAGCACAAAAGTGATGACGAGACCTGGATTACTCAATCTTGGGGCGCTTCGGAGAAAAAATATCCCAAATTCACTAACTGGGCAATTCGAAAATCCGAGGTCTCGGAGCTGAAGTGTCCCAACGTGGCTAATTTACCCCCGAACCGCGTGGTGTGGGCATCAACCAGCCACATCTGGGCAGTTTTCGGACCCTTTCAGGTTAGCTCATCCCAGGAGCTTAGCAATCAGCCACTCCATTTGTAAGTTGTCAGCAGCACCTTTGGTGTTGTCCGTGCTCACCGGATGCGTTTTCGTGGTGGGAGTTTCAATGTCTCTGAAGGCTTACACACTATCCGGGTGCTGGAAGCAATAATGCATTGTTTGCTCAGTACGGAAAGGGGAATTGCTTGCGCCTCATTACGAGTTGTCAATATGGCAGAAATATTAAAGGATTGCATCTGTCCTCCCGTTGGTTATAGGGGATGGCAATACACAGCATCTCGTTCAGTCAAACACAAGCACAACAGCAACATCCCTCAAAAAGAGTAGGAAATCGATAACCATCAAATCGACATAACATCAAAACAGCTTTCTTCCAAAAATGTCTGGACAACAAGGACGCAAGATCGCCATCGTCGGCGCCAGCGGTAACCTCGGTGGCTTCACCCTCAACGCCCTCCTCGACAAGGGCATCCACACCATCACCGCCGTCACGCGCGCCGAATCCTCCGCCACACTCCCAGCCGGCGTCATTGTCAAGAAAGGCGACTACTCGGACGAAGATTTCTTGGTTTCCGCATTCAAGGGCCAGGATGTGCTCATCCTGCAACTCGGCTTCGACAGCTTCATAACGGGCCAGGCCCCTCTCATCCGCGCCGCGGCTAAGGCCGGCGTCAAGTGGGTCCTACCCACCGAATTCGGCTCCGACCCGGCGCCGTCCAAGTTGCTCGAGGTCAGCCCCCTGGTCGCGGGCAAGAAGCAGTTCCGTGATTTGGCCGAGGAGCTGGGCATGAGCTGGATCGCTATCGTTAATAACCCTTGGTTCGACTGGTCTCTCGGCCAGGGATTCTGGGGCATCGATATCAAGAATCGCTCTGCTCGATTGTTTGACGGCGGAAACACAAAGTTCATCACGACCACTATTGGCACCACCGGAAAGGCTACGGCTGGTGTTCTGAGCTTGCCTGATGCTGAGTTGAAGCAGTTCCGGAACAAGCCTGTGTACCTGAAGTCCTTCCACATCAGCCAGAGGGACATGCTGGACAGCATCCTGCGCGCTACCAGCACGAAGGAGGCGGACTGGAAGGTTGAGGTTCTGGATGCAGAGGCTGTCGTGGCTGATTCAAATGAGAAATTCAAGCAGGGTGATCACATGGCTATGTTGGTTGGTTTCTACGTCAACCACATGCGTGAGGGCTGGGGCGGTGACTACAGCGCCAAGGTCTCTGACATGAGCAAGCTTGGTGTTTCAGAGGAGAGCCTGGACGAGGTCGCCAAGAGGGTGGTGAAGGAAATCGGGGCGTAGTAGACTCGCACCTTGGTTTCAATTTGGTTTATCGTATAACACAATCGTACTTATTTTGACAACCGCTGTACTTGAATCCATTCGAACTGACTTGACCCAATGTGCGTGCATCACGTGTAACTTGTTTGGTGTGCATGTATTCTGAAATATTTCGATATAAATGAGAGATGTAAGTTAGAGTCTAATCTATTTCAATGCACAAAAGTCCCTATGATCCCCGTCCATTAACCCACCAGTAAACCAGAGAAAATCAGAAAATTGCGGATGACAACGAAAAGGTTTAGCTTATGAAGCTTCTGAGAGTTGGAGGTCTCAAACCTCCCACTTCGCCATGTACCACCCCAGATCCCGTACTTTCCATGAGTCGGTGCTTCTCCCGCCTCTGCCAGCAATGGTGCCCTTCTGAGTCTCAACGCACGCCCTCTCAACAGTGCCAATAAGACCTGCCGGACCAGAGCTATAGACCCAAGCATGTCCGACCGGGTACACTTTTGTGTGTTGTCCGACAATGAGAGCTCCACGGATATATGCTGTAGGATCCAGGCGACCGCTTTCTGAACTCACATGTGCAACTACAGTAAGCTCCGGAACCGAGGAAGCCACCTCCTGGAGCTGAGTCCACTCCGTAATCGCCGTAGCCTCTCCTTGCCGCACAGCCCATACGAGAGTGAAGGTCGAGTTTGCTGGTCTTTTCTCCAGCCACCATGCCGCAAGACTCAAAGCACCAGTGATTCCAGTTCCGCCTACAACACACACGATGTGAGAAGCCGTCTTAAAACCGTCGTCACCGACACTGTAAGGCCCTTCAACTCGGACTTCAACAGCTTTACTCTCAAAGACTTGGGGGACGAGTGCGCGCAGCTTCCAAGTCCATTCCTTGTCCAGTCTCTTTTGCTTCTTTCCAGTCGTGGGTTGCAAGAGGAAAGTGGGACCAGCTCCGGTAGAAGCAGAAACCGCTGCGGTGAAAGCGTGGTTCTGAAACTTGCTGATGGATGGAATACTGAGATAGTAGTAGCTGAGAGGTTCGTGAAGAGTTTCTCCCTTCTCCTGGATGAGATCATAGGTACTCCCTGAGTCTTTCTTCGAGATTGGCAGATGCGTGGAAATTCTGAGCCAGTTGTTGCCTGCATTTTCCAAGGTGGCACCCGTCTTTGAGGCAATACCGCCCGTCTGTCCACCAAAAAGTCTGCATGCCCAATCGGCGACCCAGAGAAATAAAATAGTCCGGGAAGGAGGAGGTAAAAGTCGGTACTGGCGTGGACGCATGCCCCGATGAAGATGACTAGGCCGAAAATGACGTGGTTGTAGTAGAAAAAGTTGTAGTGATTTCTCCGAATCCATGGAAGTGACGTGATTATGATCAACCATACGGGCAATATGACACCTATGCCAGTCTATGTGGTCATAGTGAACCATTCGCTTCTTTGCTTGCTCTCCGATAGAGTCATTGCTGGGTTGCCGGTTGCGAATGCTTCCTCCTTTGCCTCATCGCCCTCGCTGCTGGAATCCGTTGCGTAGAGCTGCGCCTAATTAGAGTCTGCATCCAGAACCACCAATTGATCATGAGCTTACAATGTAGGTAACTCCATGCGCGGTTGCTGATGCTGAGAAGAGGTATGCAACGATCTTGTGCGCGTATAACAGCGTGCTGTGATGCAACGAGAACCCCCTGCCAAGCAGACTCTTTCTGGAAACAGGGATAACCAGTAGTCCAAGAAGAATATCGGCATAATGACCAGTGACTCCCGTGATCGTGAGTTTGAGCTTGGCGCTCGCCCATCCCAGGGGGTCAGCTCTGAAACCCCAGAAATCTCGTTGAGCAGGCAGCCAAAGAGAGTCGTAGAGGCAACCACCACCAAAATCCAAACACAAGCTAAGAGACCACCAACAGTGATTCGTTTGCCTCCCAAAGGCATGCGCAGAAGATGGTAACTACTCAGGGTATGAGCCCACGTGGTGTAAGATCGAAGGAGGAGGAAGCAGCCGAAGCCGGCGACTAGGCCAAAGTAGACTAGAAGGTGTAACCTAGTCTCGAATTCGAAGTAGTCTTCGGAGCAAAACGTTGCGTAGCATGGTGCAAAGGTGAGTGCGATTGTTCCTGCTGACGATATAACAAATGTTAGGAATAACAACAGGATATGCACTGGTTGTTTCATGGTTGCTAATGATTTGCGGAGGATGGAGGCTGTAGTCGAAGTATGAGAAGAGCACAGATATCAAAGAACAAGATGAGATAGATGAGTTTTCATTTGATCTACTTCAACTGGATTATTGCCAGTCCTTTAAGTCCAGTCGCAGGCAAAGAGTTCGTCAGCAAAGACACTTTACAAAGTTCAAATTGATTAACCACGACTTGGCACTCATCTGAGCCTCTTGCTATCTTTGGAAACCACAGCAAGAATAAGAGGCTTCTTCAGCAGTTGCATAATTGCCAAGATAAATCGTGTTAGGAGCGACCATGTCATGGGTAGTTTTCGATCGTGACGGGGAATAAAGTCAATGTCCGACGGAGTTTTATGGTCGCAAGTACACCCAGCGGACGAGAATTACTGGGATTTAAGCCCCTTACGACAAGTGCCAAGAGACTCGTCGGCATTGTTGGCCACTGCAAAGTGTCCGAAGAGCGACTCAGTCTCTGTCTACCTAAATCTTTGGGTTATAAGCCTATAGGTAACCCTGAATTGGAGACTACGGAGAACCCTACACGTGGCCAACTCACCTATGCGGAGATGATTGTCAAAGCTATTGCCGCCTACACGCCCTGCCAAACGGACTCGTCTGTTTGAAAAGAATTATGGTGGATCTATCGAAGTCTGAATGCTCTGAATTTATTGTCTGCTTGTCCCTGTACCTCAAAGCCCTTTCCCAGCGCCTTGACGTCGAGTACGTGTCTTGAGGCGACAACGACGTGACTTTCGAAATGGCTCCTATCGCTAAATGCTCTGAAGCTCTCCGATGTCGAAGTTGTGATGGAGGTGATGAAAGACAGGGGTTACGTCTGTCTTAGCACGAGGGTTCTTGGGATATTTCGTTGCAAGCTCCCATTTGAAGCCGACTGCGACTTCCTAACTTTATTGCAACTTCAGCACGTTGAGTGGGCAGGTGATGACCGTATCAGAATTGGAGTGAACAGTCCGGGTGCAGTTTCGGACTTCCTTTGACTAGTTGATCGCGCAACTCATTCTTCACAAGTTGTGCACTATCTGGTTGGTCATGGTTCGGATTCGTTGTCCCAAATCAGGCCATTGGCTTCGGTTCAAACTCCTCCTCGGGTAGGGCGGACTTGGCAGCTATGAAGCTACTGCATAGTAGGCAGGTCGAATGGTGTAACCCTACATTCAAGACCCTACGACTTTGATCCTTTCAGATGTTTAAAATTTTGTCAAGCGGTCCGCTAGGGGTAGACGCCCGGTCTTCGTGAGAAAGATTGAGGCTAAGCCTTCGAGCTGACCTGTCATTACGGAACATTTGGCAGGCAGCCGTTTACTCCCTGTGTATCGTGTATTAGGCTTAAGCTTATTTTGCCGGCCCTACTGGTGAACGGGAAATCAGATAGTCAATTCAGTGGAGATGTGGAAACGATGGGATATTGTATTGTCTTTAAGGAAGTCAGTGCCCCTTGGTCATCGCACGCGGTCTATCGCACGGAATTGATAGGAATCTGACCGTTCCAACATGTTTGGGTCGCTGACTTTGAGGTATGGGCTTTTGTTGGCCCTCATTGCTGGGCAGTATCGTAAGACAACACGCTTTGAGGCCTGGTGATCGATCGACTAACGACGCACTCGACCAACAGAAGTTTCTGGCCAGCAGTGTGGTTCCGTCGTGATCACGTCACAAGCGGATGCGGACGCATTGCGGAGCTGTCCCGAGATCTTCGGACATGTCACTATCAGAACCGACGCATCGATCCCGGCGATTGAACTCGAGGGAGTGAAGGCTATCCATGGCGACCTTGTAAACGACTCTCAATGCGGATGGGTAATGGCGCAATGCATCGGATTCAACCACAACATCACAAGCATCTCTTCCAGTACGCTCATGAGAGTTAATGGCTCGGTTATACTGAGAAACGACGGATGGATCACGAGCCTCAGCTTTCCAGAACTGAAATCGGTTGGCGGTCATTTCTTCATTCGTTCTTTGGAAAGTTTGAAATTTCTCGACGTCGATCGACTAGATTCGGTGGGCTACGTGGGACTCATGTCGGCATCCAGACTGACAACATTAAAATTGGGCGCCTGTCGGGATATCACTGGTATCACTTATCCTGACGGATCGATTGATCGAAGCATGGATATTGGACTGGGCGGTCTTGAGTCTCTTGACGCATTTTTCCAGGAACCGCAACTCAGCGTTGACCGAGCCTACATACAAAACGCGAGTAAGGTGAAGCGTCTTCAAATCGGAGCTGCGAAAATTGGCACGCTGGATTTCGACTGGGTTGCAGTTGGAGAACCAAGCAACTTCACACTTGTGCTGGGTGGATCTGGCGTCACTGAGCAGATCATTGGCAACATTGAAACAACACACAGCCTCAGTAGCATTGAGCGGCTACCAAACCTTAAGATCTTGAGTGTGGGTAGCTATAGCAGCTTGGGTGGCAACTTTTATAAGCATCTCGATTTACCTTTCGACCACCTGGGCAATCTCACGATCGTCAACGAACGGGACCTGGTATGGCTTTCTGTCCCACCACAGGCAGCTCAGTGGGAAAACTTTGGTCTCCTCTTCCGAAGCAACGACAATTTGAATTTGTCTACAGAGTATCGAGTCTCCGAGAATGGTGAGATGATACGGTCGTGGTATTGGCCTCAACCTGGCATGGGATTTGTTTCCATGACTGGCAACTTCTCCAACCTGTTTTTGTAAGCTTTTGCGTGCTTCCCGAAGACGAGACAAGAAATACTGATACCACGTTAAAGCGATTCCTACTTTCAATTTCGAAACACTCTTAGTGGCCAGGCCTTCTACAACCGGACGGAAGACCTTAAACTCCGTGCTGGGGGTCCCTTTTCACGTGAACCTTTCGAAAAGCTTTACAAGAAGATACGCCGGCAACATTTATCGTGCTACGCTCAGGATCCCATTGACTTGGACTCAGGAGGTCCCGTCCAAGCCAAGTCCCTTGCATTCGGATGGATTGTGGCTGGGGCTATTGTTACACTTGGAATTGCACTTGTTTGATCATATTTTCATCCTTTTGGGTCGTGTGGTCGATCGGTGTTGGGGGCGTTTGCTGCTGTCAGCACATCACTTGCTTTGAGCAATAACTATTGGCTGCCCAGCTCGCTAATATTAAATCTTCAATCCGTAATTACTAAGTAATGAACTCAACCAAAAATTGCGAACAGATTTGTAATTGAAACGCTTTCCACATATCCTCACCGTTCTCACGCGACGTTGAAGAGGCGGGTAATCTGGCCATACAGTTCATACCTCAGATACTTAGTACCCATATGGCATCTAAACGGCACAGGTTGACTTCACTAAAGTGGCCCTTTCTCCTTTAGACTTCGACAAGCGAGCGTATCATACGATACAAGCACGAAAACCAAAGGATGATTGGAGATAGGAGGTGGTGTTTAGCCTAGTGGGAGATAGCTCCAGGGTTACGTCGTTGGATGATGTCACCAGCGACTGCAGGCAACTGCATGTAGGCTGCAGCATACGAGAAGCCTTGTGGCTTTCATGTCAGACTGCCAAGGGTTCGCCCAGCCGGTATGTTATCTGGTTACGGCAGCCCCGTATTTTTCTCCCGCCCCATGTTCTCCTTCACCTCCGCTCTTACGACACCGGCCTCCAGTACCTTATACTACCCAGAACACAGCAAGTCAACAATCGCAGTGGCCATAGAGAATTGCCACACCTTCAACCACAATACCCACGCTAGTTATCTCAGAGACAGTAACGAGTACGCTATGCACCTTCGGCACAGCGGCGATGCCAGCGGTGACGGAGATTATCACCACCACTTCTCTCAGCTGGAACGTAATAAGCCATGTACAAGAGCTACATTGTATTTCTCAAGTCATCGTCAGAATAGTCGATGCCGTTGCGGATGATTGTAGCAATGTATTTAACCGTTGCAAGCTAAGCGTTTACCCGAACCCAGACATCTCTGGACGCGGAGTAAGTCTCGTCGCCCGCGATTTTCAAGGAACATACGAGGCGTGATTAACATGGCCCATAGGTGCTCACGGCCTTTGTGGTGTCCGCTTATCTAGTTCTAGCTTTGATCGCTTGGGCATACTGGTTTGGAGCCTTGCCTGAGGGTCTCGTGCGCAGAGTTGATCAAAGGATCTTTTTCGCTCGCCAAGCACAAGCGAATGACACATGGAGGAAAACCGTTGTGGAACTAGTCTTGGTGTTCAGCGATCAGCAGCTGCTCACCGGCCTTGCCATCCTTGTGGCCGGTTACATTCAAGCTTTGGGGAACAACCTTAGCGTCTACCATTGGAACACCGTTACATACTTGGCGTGGCTCAGCTCATCAGTTCATCTTGTGTCCTTATCGGTGCTCCGGGACCGCCTTAAGACGAACAAAATACTACAGTCTATTCGAGTCTTGGCCATGATCATAATTCTTGGACTTCTCCTCGCGGCTTTGGCCCCGACAGTAACATACGGATGGCCAAGGAGAAGTATAGGAAATTTCTTTCCCGGTCAAGGTTGTTACGAGCTGGACCCGATTAGTGGATCCGGGCTAAGGCCCGGATTCTGCCACGACTTACCGCGCCGATTCCGCGGGGGTCCCACTTGAACGTTTTTCCTCTGCGGAATCCCCGCCCCAAATCTCTCCTCTTCAGCTTAGATTCTATATACCGAAATCACCCCTACGTGACCTCACGAGGGCTGGGCTCTTAACAAAGGTTTACCGGTTCGTTGTCTCTGGAATACAAGTCTTTATAGTGTAAATAAAGGCAGCGATTCCTTGATATCTTATGCTTCTCTCCTTGGCGCTTTCGCTTGGAAGTTATGTCAATTCTTCGATAGCAGTCGGGATTGGGTACGCTTTTGGGGCCGGGCCCGATTGGAGTGCTTTCTCGAGAAGACTGCAAAGCGCATACTGCAGGAACGACCAAGATGGCATACGTGGACCTATCACAAAGCTAGGTAGCAAGTGGAAGACTTGTATAGTAGAAAATGGCTTGATTCCTCTAAGTGGAAGATCCGTATGAGGATCATATCTATATACCGTACAAGACGGGTAATCGGCTTGTGGAAAGCGGTATCGTACGGCAGTAACCGGCAGCGCCACGTGTGGCGCTGCGACAGGACCAGATACAAGACTACTGTCAGCATTTATGTCTGTTGGTATCCCTATCACAGGGAAGTTGGTTCGAACCGTAGGGTCCTGGGGGTGACGAAGTATCAATATCTCGGTATTGATTGATTCTGCGTAAGGAGTAGAAGGGAGATTCCAACCGGAGGTTGGGTGGACCGTCGAGGTGTAATTGTACCCTCTCGAGGTGGCCCCTACTCTGCCCTTACTCACGGTCGAATTGGGCTTCCAATCCGACGATGTCTCTTTAGTGGCTAGCATGGAGCTTTTGGAGTCTTTTATGCTTACTCTGTTCCTTCTCGCATCCACCATAGCATGGGGTACACTTCAACTTTTCACTAACAGGGGTCAAGTCGAGGAGAAAATACAGTCAGCTGAGCGCGAGATGGGCTTCGGTCAACTAATCCCAGTCCTGCTACTTTGCCAGCCGGTGTTTGTAGCTGCCCAAATATACTTAGGTAAGTGAGATATCTACCAGAACCAGGGAGGGTCTCCCCGAGTCCCCAAGTAGGCTTTTTGACTAATTGTTGTCTACAAGAACGAGGGGTAGGCCCCATCAGTCGACTTTCAACAACAGGCGCGCAAAGGACCTCTACAATCTCTTCGCATGAAATTCCCAGAAATCTGGCAGAAGCAATCCAAAGCCGACGCGGTTTGCTGTCAGCTTCAGCAAAGGCCGCCGGGCAGCTCCCGGACGCAGTCATTGGCCACCTCTACCAATCGAAGGTTTTCCTTAGCTACATGGCATGGCTTTCTTTAACTTCAATAACTCCTGTGGTGGCGGCTTTTGTTTGGCTTGACGACCGGTCTTTCATGGTCCCGGTGACGTTTTCTCTTGTCGTTTGTAATCCGTTCGTGAGCTTTCCTATTTTCTTCTTCCCGTGGTCAAAACGACTGACGTAATAGCCAATCAGTGTCTCCGGTAAGACCTAGTGAGCTAGGTGTGGTTGCCGGAAGAAGAAATCAAAGATAAACCAGCATTTCACTTTCTACCGCCGTACATACATGTACTGTCCACCATCGCTTGTGTAGAGAATTTACGTGATGAGTCACTACGAGGCTGAGGGCAACTGGCGTTGCACCTGTATCCTGCAACACTTCTCTTTTAATAATAAAACGCTGATATGAGCTGCATGAAACTTCTGAACCCAACCCGTCAGAAAATTTTGTTGGAATAATCGCGCATTGATACTGCGTTATTAATACCAGCTCAAGACAAGTGTAGAACGTTGAATTCTTGCTTTATGTTCAAAGTCTAAAAAATATTCTAAGAATTCATGCAATGCGATTTGATAATCCGATCCTTATGTAAGACTGATGCATTTCCCTACACACCAATAGCTGATTGATGCCAATAACTTACCAGCGCCCGTTGACCGAGTATTAGATTGTGCTTCTCTTAATACCCTGACCAGTTGCAATTGTCTAATTCGCGATCCTGCTATGTTCGGATCGACAAGGATCCCCCAGCTGAAGATGCAGAGCCGAAGGACCGGAGCAACGGCCCCGCAGCGCCAAGACCACCAATGACCTCTGGGACCGGCCGCACGTGTAAGCCGCGGTTCAAGATATGCCATTCATAAAGAGGACTTACTTCCGTGCCCTGCAAGCCTAGTAAACTAATACCCATCTCAGCATGCACGATTGATAAGAAGAGGGGTTCGCGAATGCTACTCTACGATAATCCCTGGTAATTGTCGTCATTGAGAGAAGACTAACGATTTCTGATGTCCGGCGAAGGGATTCAATGTCCAATCATTGCTGAGATGATTACCCACGAGCCCGGCCATCTGAAGAAAGCACGTGGCGAGCGTCCATTCAGAGCGAGAAATAAACGGCCTGGGATGGAAGTTGCGGAAGCTCATCCTTGGTACCTCGCTCCAGGAACCAAATGTCAATAAGAGCTCATAAATGGCGGCCTCCGCCGTTAAAGCTTATCGATGGCTCTTGTTTGGCAACCAACTGATCAGCTCTTCGCGGTCAAGTCATCGGCACCTCAATTTCCTAGACATTGATAGGCACAGTCAGTATGGTTCAGCCCATCTTTGCTGTCTTGGCCCTGGCCACTGCGGCATCGGGCGCCTTCACGGGTAACCTCAACTACCTGTCGCCATCCAAGCACCATGCCTCGCTCGGTGTCTCCATCAACAAGGTCGCCAAGCGTACTTACGCCAACTCCCATTGGGACCCGACCAAGCTCAACTTCACGCACGGCGTAGCGTCCGGCGACCCGTATGAGGACAGCGTCATCTTGTGGACGCGTGCTGCTCCGACAGCCGACAATGACAAGAGCAATCTGACCGTCAGCGGCTACGTTCCTCTTTACGACCACAGCAACGAGGACTACGTGAAGAAGAGCGACTCGCCGGTCTGCATCGACTGGAAAATCGGCGCGAGCAAGAGCCTTGATTCTGTTGTTGACTCGGGTACTGCTTACACGAGCTCTGACGTGGATTACACTGTCAAGGTTGAGGCCAAGCGGTTGGCGCCTTTCACGGTCTACTGTAAGTCGCGATTGTTCAGACTTGTCCAAGGAGAGTAGTTAACACGCAGGAAAGACTATCAGTTTGGTATCTGCAATTCCAACAAGACTTCCCCGATTGGCCGCACAAAGACGATCCCTTCAAAGAACTCCCGAGTTGAAACACCAATCAAGCTTGCCGTCTATTCCTGCAGCAACTACCGTACGTCATCGCGCCGTACCCAAATTAGGAGTGATTGAATTTCCGGACTAACTCTGCGAAGCTTTCGGTTTCTTCAATGCGTACGGCAACCCAGTTCGGAAGGACTCAGTTGACTATGTTATACATCTTGGAGACTACATCTACGAGTACGGCAACGGCGAGTACGGTTGGGGCAACTCAATCGATAGAATCCCTCTTCCTGATCGCCAGATCTACACGTAAGTAACGCTCGAAGCTTCACAAGCGGACAACTGAAGTTGACTGTTGTGCAGTTTGTATGACTACCGCAAGCGTATTGCAACCTACAGAACGGACCTGGACTTGGTTGCCAGCCACCAGAGTTTCCCCTGGATCCCCGTTTGGGATGACCACGGTCCGTAACAGCTCTCCCTTGTCATGTGAAGCCTGAGACTAACTGAAAACAGAGGTCTCGGACAATACGTGGAGAGATGGAGCGTCTGAGCTCAACAACACTGAAGAATCTTTCATCGCTGATGGAGGTGTCTCGGTTGATCAGCGCAAGATGAACGCCGTTCGCGCATACTTTGAGTGGAGTATGTTTAAGTCTTTCCCAAAAATGATACCGATGCTAACGCCATCAAAGTGCCCATTCGCCAAGTCGATATGGATGACAACCTCCGCATCTGGAGAGAGTTCAACTTTGGCAACCTCTTCGACCTTGTCATGCTGGATACTCGCCAGTATGATCGCGCTGTAAGTAGTCCCCTCCTCACGCGAGGCTTTCAGAGCCTTTCTAATATTCCCTACCATAGATCACCGATGTCTACACCAACACCAATTATATCCACGCCATCTCCAACGATGCAAGCCGTTCCCTCATGGGCCCCCGCCAAGAAGCCTGGTTCTACAAAACCCTCCGCCAAAGCTCCACCCGCGGCGCGACCTGGCGCGTCATCGGCAACCAAATCATCTTCAGCCGCATGAATCAGAGCCTGGCCCTCGGTGCCGAGAACCCGATGAACTACGACCAATGGGACGGATACCAAGCCAACCGCAACCGCACCTTCCAGGTCCTGTACGAGCAAAACGTCGGCAACAATATCTTCCTCGCAGGTGACTCGCACGCCTCGTGGGTTTCCGATCTTGTTTGGCTCGGCGAGCACGAGTACGACCAGAGCACGGGCTCCGGATCCGTCGGCGTCGAGTTCGCGGGCTCGGCTGTGAGCTCACCGTGCCCGATTGGACAGAATGTCTCGCTGGCGGCGGCGAATGCGGGATCTGCGTGGCTTACGGCTGCGAACCGCGAGTTGCAGTGGCAGGACCTATTTTACAGGGGCTACTACGAGCTCAGCATTGACTACGATGCTGTGAATGCTTCTTTCTTTGGTATCCCGACGACGAGGATCAAGCAAGGATACGAAATCTCCTTGGCCAACTTTACTGTACTGGCTGGCGAGAATAAGCTACATCGTTTGAACGGCTCTGCGGCTGTTGGAGGTCTTGCTGAGAGTGGCAGCCTGAAGAACGGTCGCATTGTGCAGACGAACTTGACGCATGATACGGGCAGCGGCGCGTACCTGAAGTACGACTCACCTTGAGGCGTGCGTCGACGACGAGACAGGAAGTTTTCTATTCTCTTTAGACATAATTAGGCGCCTTGCTATAGTAAAGGCGACGAACAATTTTCATGAGCCTATCTGTCACAGGCGCACTTTCATGTATATATTCTTTTCGATAATTGTCGGAAAAACGACGCCGTTAGTTACGGGCAGTAATTAACGCCATATATACCCTACGACAATAATTACTTAGTCAAATTCACACACAGCCAAACTCAGGTGCACCTCAATTAGCGTGCAAATTGCCGAGCGCCGGCCCCACAACCCACTAAATCAACTTCGTCCCATGAACAACGTCCCACGGATATGTCTCCCCTTTACCCCAACAACACCGCACAAGCACTCGATCCGATTCCCCAGATCTCTGATTCGCGGCAACGATATCTTGGCAGAGACGTTGGAATATTTCAAGAATATGATAGATATGGACGTCGATTTGAGACCGAATCGTCGAACCAGCACCCGGAAACCAGCAAGCCCACCAGCGGTGGGCGCTTCAACGCCGACGGCATCAACCAGACGCTTCCGCTCGGCTTCTCAAGCCGAGGCTGCTCGCACATCCAATGCGTGCCAAATTTGTCGGGACAAGAAGGTCAAGTGCTCCGGTCAACGGCCTTGCAAGTACTGCTCCAAGCGGGGGCTGGATTGTGTGTTTTCCGCTTCGGAGAAGAGGAAGTTGTATTCCATCTCGTAGGTTTTACCCCGGGCTCATTGCAGGTGCTCACTTCCGACATCAATGGGGGGTAACGTGGTAGCTGAAATTGAAATAACATGATGCAGACAGATACGCTAGCTCGAGGATAAAGTTGCCTATTATGAGCGACGAAGTAGAGAGAAGTCGGCTCCCGAGATCGCTGCTTCAGCGCAGTTGCATGATGTCGAAGATTCTTCGAATGAAATCACAGTCATGCATATTGACGACCATCCAGATGGTGACAGCACAATTCCATCACCCGCTACACTGGTCCAGCCTGTGCCGACGATGTCTCAAACAGCAATATCCCCTACCCTCGAAAGAACGAGAACCTCAGAGGCCCAGGTAGGCAGAGGTAAGTGTACTCTTATATACCGACCCTCAGACAACATTTTTGTGCCTCGGATACTAATCCCGGCGCATAGAAATTGTACCCGAGTCTGCTCTCTCCTCGAGCGAGACCTTCGGATCCGAAATTAAGACACTCCTAGTCTCCCGCTCCAACCCCGGCTCAGCCGCCAGTCCGAGGTCCACCATCAACGCCGTGACTCTGCTTCCGCACATCGATAGATGCACACTAGAGATAGCGATCGGAAGCCAGTGGCCGACGGAGGAGGAAGCCCATGCGATGCTCGATATCGTGGTCTTCAATGTCGGCATTTCGCAGCAGCTCTTTGACGTGCGTGCTTTTTCGGATAATCTGTCCATCTTGTATCAGGAGTCCACTGCCGACATGCGGTTGCCGCAGACCTGGATAGTGGAGGCACTACTTGTCTTTGCGGTCGGGAGGCTACTACAGGGACAGGATGATGAGGATGGAGGGCTTCCGGGGACGATGTTCTTCCGGGAGGCAGTGAAAAGGACGCCTTTGCTGAGTGATATGCGGAAGCATGGTATCATTGAGGTGGAAATCATGGCTTTAACTGCGTTATACCTACAGATTACGGATCAAAAGGATGATGCATATCTGCATGTAAGTTGAGTCCGGCTTGGCATCCGCAAGATTGGGTTGCTTACTCGTGTAGTCCAACACTGCTTTGCGACTGGCCATCAGCCATGGCATGCACCGAGCAAACACAAGTCAGAACCTACGGCGGTCGGACAGCGTTCATAGGAACAGGTTGTGGTGGTCAATTTACATGCAGGAAAGGTAGATACTCAATCATCAAGTCTTGCCCCGGACTGAAGCTACAGGCAGCTGACTCTCTACCCAGGAGGCTATGCGCTGCAGGAGGATTTCCCATGTCCGTAGAAGACTACGCGATAACCACAAAACCACCATACGAGGTGCTGGGCTTCCCATCTTCTACAGCGTTAGGCGTAAATGTTCAAGCGGCAAGGGTCACTGGCAAGATAACCGCCAGCCAGTTTCCATGCATTTGATACAACTTCAATGGAACAAGACTGACTTCATGACAGCGATCTACTCGCAAAGGGAAGACCCCGAGGCGACCTTCATCAACAACGTCCAAGATATCCTACACTCACTGTACGAAGTGGAGAAGACTATGCCTCCAGAGTACTCAATGGAGATTAAGCCCTCGGGTTTGACCGTTGCAGGACGGATCTTCATGGAAGCAGCGACCACAGTATCAAGAACTAGCTCCAGCTTGCATATCTCGGTCTACTCGGTACTCAATGATCAGCTTTTAGAGACAGGAGATGTTTACTAACGCACATAGGCTGTGATCCATACCGTTCGGCCAATCTTGCTCTACATGGCTCGAAATAGTCGCGATCCAGAGCGTGACGGCTCCCGTAGTGACGTCAGTCCGGCACTGGTACGCCTCGCTGAGATATGTGTCGAAACCGCAAGCAAGACCCTCGTTATTCTACAAGAGCTCCAGAAGAGAGGTATACTCGGTGAGTCTAGTATTGTACTCTAATACGCCCTTTCTCGTTAAAGATCTTTGATGCACAGCAAAAAACGCATCCCTCGATCTAGATGCGACATTCTCCGTGGGCTATGTATTCGTCCTCGTTGAGGCCATAGATCCAGGCAACCTACTTGGGCACAAAGGCATCGACGGGTCAAGGGCCATTCTCAGGTATCTCGTAGCCCTAGGTAATCGAACTGCGGCCAGTCGCTTGGCGGAACTCGATCAGATGTGTACGCATCTCGCTCTACCCGTCCACCAGTCTGGCGGCCAGACTCCCCATCAGTCGTTCATAGATCTTCTGACGCAGAAGTTTTCGTATTCGAGTGGGTACGGAAACGTTGATGTGGCCCCGGAAGGACCATCAGCCATCGACGGTCCGGCAACACCGAGCGCTCAGGGACTATCTAGAACCCAGGAGAACGTCGAGCCAGTATCGGGAGCCCATGATCCAGATGGTCAACACGACTTCGGCTTCAGTGGCGCCGATTTGGCGAGCATACCGCTGGAGGGCGAGGACAGCCTGTACTGGGTGTACCACACCCCAGGGTTCTCGTTCACTGGCGTCGAGCAGACGGATTGGGAAGCGCTCGAAAACCAGATTCCATGGGGCAGCCAACAATGATCATTGTACTTTCAGGCTCCCAACGGAAACAGTACATGGAAAAGAGTCTGGCGCGGGTTGGCTGTAGCCCGGCAACTTCACCCTGCCTCGGTAACTTCCCAGTCCCGAATGACACTGTTTCAGTGACCATCACGTCTAGCTCAACGCTATCAGTCTGCCTCGAAGCGGATGATCTGCACTAGTTCTCGGGTGTGGTTCCCGAGGGCAAGTAGACTCATAGTCTCCGGCCCAGGGTTCCGCGCACGAAACAGCCGGCCGATAGCAGAGACCTCTGGCTGCAGGTCCTGGGCATATCGCGAGGCTCGGTCTGTCTTCTCCACGTTTGCCGGATTGCGGAGAGTCTGGGGCAAACCCCGCAATCTCCTAACCCCCACGACGGACCGTGTGTTTCCCCAGGTACCTAGGATAGCCCATCCTGGAAGCAGACAACGAGAAAGCAGGCAGTACGACTACTTAAGATCATACGAGATCCCTTCCTGATTGTCACTTGACTTCTGAACCTCTCAAATCTTGACGGGAGACTATCTTATCAGGATCCCAGTCTCTTTTCATTGAGCAGAAGAGTTGACACAGTTGCCGCCGACTACTTGATCGTGTGACTAACGCGCCTCACCGAAAGACGGCCTCCGAGCATCAACCTGTCTTAGTTGTCGACTTGGCTACGAGAAATGGCGAATACAAAAGAAGATCCGCAAGCTGCCACGGCTGAAGAGCTAGAGATGACCAAGAAGCAAGACGAGGAACATGTAGCATTTGAGCAAATCAGCCCCGAGGAGGAAGCAGCTCTCGCTCGAAAGCTCGATCGAGTATTGATGCCCCTCATGGCGTTTGTCTATTTCTTCCAGTGTAAGTTTACCTCCATGAACTCTCCTGAATGCCCTCGTTTTAACTGTACGCGCCATCAGATCTCGACAAGCAATCCATCAACTACGGCTCAGTTTTTGGCCTCCGCAAAGACCTCCACCTAACAGGCCAAGACTTCTCCTGGATCATATCCCTCTTCTACTTCGGCCAGCTATGCTCCGAGTACCCCGCCGCCTACCTCATGGGCCGCCTCCCCATAACTCTCTTCGTCGGAATCACAATCATCGCCTGGGGCGCCGTCGGAATGACCCTCGGCGCAACGCACGATTTCGCAGGCCTCGCGGCAGCTCGCTTCTTCCTCGGCTTCGCAGAGGGCGCCGTGTCCCCGGCCTTCATCATCATCACGTCAAACTGGTACCGCCGCCGCGAGCACCCGATCCGCGTCGCGACGTGGGTGTCCATGTCGGGCGTCTCGCAGGTGCTCGGCGCGCTGATGATGTACGGGATCGGCGGCGCGTCGGCGATGGTGCTCGAGAAGTGGAGAGTTATGTTTCTTACCAGCGGCGGGCTGACGGCGGCGTGTGGTGTTGCGTTTTGTGTGCTTATGCCCAGGGATACTACTACAGCGTGGTTCTTGAACAAGAGGGAGAGAGAGATTGCGACGAGGAGGCTGGCTCTTGATCGTGGGACTAGGGATCGCGCGTAGTTCAACACAAAGCAGATGTATGAGGCGTTGAGGCAGCCAGTGACGTGGCTGTATTTCACGATGGCGCTTTGCATCACACTGACGACTCCTATTCTCAAGGTAAACATTCCCCTCACTCTCTTTATTAACGAACAGACCTGACACTCCGTCATACAGTTCTCTTCCCTCGTCATCAACGGCTTCGGCTACTCCCCCTTCACGACAATGCTCGTCGGCCTCCCCGGCGGCGCAATCAGCTTCATAATGATCTGGGCTAGCGCCCTCATCCCGCGATTCCTTCCCGGCACGCGAATCTACACCTCCATCGGCCTCTCCCTCGTCCCGCTCCTCGGCTCCGCCATGCTCCTCGCACTACCTCTACACGGCGCGGAGTGGTGCATCGTGGCGAGCACCTGCTCGCGGCGTGCTGCAGTGCGCTTCTCAGCTCTACGGCATCAATGATGGCTTCTAACGTCAAAGGGAACACCAAGAAGAGCGTTGTTAGCGCGGGGTTCTTTATCGTGTACTGTGTTGGGTGTATTGTCTCCCCGCAGGCTTGGACGGAGAGGGACGCGCCTAGGTATACCAAGGGATGTATCTTGTTAATTGCGAGCTGGGTGGGGTTGATTGTCACGTATGCGGTGTATGGAGTCGTTTTGAGGAGGGGAAATGCGAGGACGGATAGGCTTGCTGCGGAGGGGAGGTATGAGTATGATGTTGGCGGGCATGATGGGGGAGAGCAGGCGGTGCAGATGGGTGTTGCGGTTGATTCTGACTAGACGGATGTGCAGGACAAGGCGTTCCAGTACAGCTTGTGAGACTGGGCATGATATGTGCGTGTATCACCGAGGATTGGTGCGTGAGGGCTGGAACTTCGTACGCATTTTGTTTAAATCCACGCTCAAAGTAGAAGACATGCTAGTTGCAAGCTAATCTTGCCTGCGTCTAATATTAAATAAACGCCGAGTACTAGGTAGCAGCTACTCCCTCCCAACACGCACTACTTCGAGTAAGAACATCGCTTCTACAAGGCCAAAAGACTGTGCAGCTATTGCGTCTTCTTCATCTTTGCGAGTGTCTTCTTGCGCTGCTTGATCATGTAGGTGTACATGGTGTAAGATCCTAGCCCCAGACGGACGTGTCAGCAACGAGAAAGCGAGTCGTGGGGATTCAAATAACAGGATCATGGTATACTTACCGGGGATGTACAACAACAAGCAAAAGGAGAACACAGGCGGGATGAAGGCACTGATGCGGGAAGCAGGGTCGATAGCGAGGGACAGGAGCCAGAATTCCGAGGCGATGCCGATGGGGTATAAGGGGTAGAACATGGTGTATCTGGCAATCGTCGTCAGCCCAAACCGCCCTAACCACAACCACAAGAACGGAGAAACGCAAGGCCTGCATATACTTACCGCACCCAAACAAGGGCATCAGACGCCTTGCCATGCAAGTTCAGCGCAAGGTAGGCATAGCGCACGGTATCAGCCGTCGCCCACGAGAGCAGCAGCGCCACGTATGCGGCGGAAGACGCCGTGGTCTCGGGGAAGCTGTAGCAGACCATCCAGACGATGATGGTGCGGGCGATGACTTGGAGGGCTGTTGTGCCGACTGGGGATTTGACGAGGCCTGAGATTGAGTCAGTTCGAGTTGGTCTTCACGTGCGTGGTATCTCATCTCGGGGGAGTGATGGGGGTATGTAGTTACTCACCCACGGCGGAATGAACAACCTCAATGAGGGTTAGCGTCTGCACCCATCGCGAGCGCGGTTCGGCGGCTTGGTAGATTGCGAGTCTACCCTGGGATAAGGCGGTCGAGGCGACGGTTAGGAAGATGGATGCCCATAGTGCTGCAAAGAGAGTATTGTAGAGGGTTAGGTATGCGACTCTTGCATTGCTGCCGCTGGGTGTTTGAGGATCTTTTGCAGCCATTGCGCTGGTTGGAGAGTCCTGATGCTCACGAGTCACGGTTGTGAATAACCTCGATTTCTTGAAGCATGTGAGTGGACAAGCTCGGACCATTAATTGACTTTTTTTTTTTTGCTTTTCTGACTTCAAGCTCTGAGCACCCCTGTGTAACCATGCGGCCGAGATGTGATGACTAAGACATCTGACTGGCGCATAAATCATCCACCGTGCCTGAGAATCAACAGGGGTGATGCAGAGAAAGGGGAACGATGGTGAATTGAAGTCGGAGGAGAAGAAGCCGTCTGGCCGGGTAAACCGTAAGGGATGAATGAGTAAGAGAAGCCGAAAACCCCTGTAAGCGGGTACGTACTTTTGTCCCTGTCATCGGCTGTCAAATGCGGGTGATGCATTGGCCAATGGAGCGGCGGTGTTTGGCAAGCTATGGATCCACTCGGGACGCTGTCCCGGGATGCGGATGCGGAGCCTTTCCGATTTCTTCCCAGATGGTTACCGGGGGACACCGAATGCGCTGCTGCTTTTGTCATGTTACTGTTGACCTTCAACTAGAGACACGACATCTCCCACGGAGATTGGGATGAAATAGTCATCTAGAGATAGGTTTACATGGATTCAGGAACCGTACGTATCTCGGAAGAGGTTCTTTTCGATCCTAGGAGAGTAGTCAAAGGCCAAAAATAAGTGACCTACCTACCTTACCTGATAAAAGCAAAGTAGATGCATCCAAAATTATCACTGCACCTTGCAAAGTAGACGATGCTGCATTCCAAAGATGCTTCGAATTAGCGATTAATATCTGGCATATCTATGGCATTTTAGGAGATAGCAACTCGTGTTAGACGAGTAACTAAATCAGTCCAAGTACCTGACGTAGCTCCCATGTTCACGATACATGTACCTTCCGACGGTACCTACCTCACAAAGCTATCTGCCCCCGTGGTCTAAAGCGGCAGGTGATTCTGTCACAGCGCCCAGCAAAGCTCCAACGTCAATTTTCCACTACGATTTTCCGAGTCCCTTTTCCCTGACCAGGGTCAAAGACTCATTCAACACCACCAGAAACACCCAAACAACTCGTCGAGGATCGTCGGGCGCTCAACCACCACGTTTCCCTCCCCTTTTATCCGACAAAATGATGCGCTCCCAGCTCCAAGCCGTCGGCCGCCTGGCCAAGCCCTCCGCGGCTCCTAGACTCGCATCCGCAGCTCGCACCCAGATCACCAGCGCAGCATCAAAACCGACAACCACAACGACGAGATCCCTTACGACCGCGACGCGCACTACCTCGAGACCGATTGTCCAAGCCTACCCCGCCCTCTCCTCCTCCCAATACCGCTCATTCAGCACCACCCGCATCCAGCATGGCGAGGTTATCATCACCGTCCCGCAAATGGCCGAGTCCATCACGGAGGGTACCATTGCCTCCATCGGCAAGCAGGTCGGCGACCGCGTCGAGGCCGACGAGGAGGTTGCCAGCATCGAGACGGACAAGATCGATGTCGCCGTGAACGCCCCCGGAGAGGGCACTATCGTCGAGCTCTTCGTTGCTGAGGGCGATACCGTCGAGGTCGGACAGAAGCTCGCGCGCATGGAGACGGGCGGCGCCCCTGCAGAGAAGAAGGAGTCCCAGCCGGAGAAGAAGGAAGAGACCAAGAAGGCCGAGCCCGAGAGCAAACCCGAGCCCGCCGCCGCACCGGAGAAAAAGAAGCCCGAGGCACCCAAGAAGGAGGAGAGCAAGCCCGCGCCAGCGGCACCATCCAAGCCCGCCGCTCCCCAGCAGGAGCAACAACAACAAAAGCCCGCCTCCGAGGTTCCTTTTGGCGCAACGGGCTCCTTCTCCCGCGGCGAGCGCATCGAGAAGCTCCCGCGCATGCGCAAGACCATTGCCACGAAGCTCAAGCAGTCGCAAAACATGACAGCGTCGCTGACGGCTATTGAGGAGGTCGACATGACCAACCTGATGGCCTGGCGCGCCAAGAACAAGGAGGCCGTCATGAAGCGCTACGGCGTCAAGCTGGGCTACATGGGCGCCTTCACCAAGGCGACGTGCCTTGCCGCGGAGCGTGTGCCCCAGATGAACGCTGCTATGGATACCGAGAAGGAGATTATCAAGTACAGGGATTACGTTGATATCAGCATTGCCGTGTCGGCGCCCAAGGGTCTTGTTACGCCTGTGTTGCGTAACGTGGAGAGCTTGGATATTGTTGGTATTGAGCGCGGTGTCGCTGAGTTGGCTGACAAGGTGAGGGCTACATCATTCTTCTCGCAGCTTTCTAGAAGAGGACAGCATTTCTGACATTGAACACTACAGGCCCGCAAGAGCAAGCTCGCCATGCCCGACCTCGAGGGTGGCAACTTCTCCATCAGCAACCCCGGCATCTTTGGCTCCCTCTTCGGAACCCCCGTCATCAACTACCCCCAGGCCGCCATCTTCAACATGAACGGCATCAAGGAGCGCGTCGTCGTCGTCGATGGCAAGCTCGAGATCCGCCCCATGATGTACATCACCGTCACCTACGACCACCGCCTCATCGAGCAGCGCGAGGCCGAGGCCTTCCTTGGTGCAGTCAAGGGTTACGTCGAGGACCCCGCTACTCTCCTTCTCTAAGCACAGTTTGAGTGCATGCAGTGTCTATCGGATTGAGCGGAGACAGAGTGTGGGAGAGGAGATATAGACTCTGCACGGCTACGGTTCTTGTAGCATCGTGCCGATTGTATTTTACTTTGTAAATGGGTGGAGTGGGATTGGACTGACAGCATTGCGGTGCGGGCATTGTGGGGGGGGGTATACACTGCTGCATCTTAGAAATCTTAGATGGGGGCTCGGGCATAGATAATCCGGAGAATCCAGCGTCCAGCATATTGCCCTTTACCAATTGCTACTCCTCGCGCCCTACCACTCTTCGTTCATATAGGCTTGATGGAAGTTGGGCTGTTGATGCTTGGCATCGACCCCTCAGTAGGGATCGAATTCTCAGCCAGTGTTGACCAAGGTTCCCCTCACGTCATGCAGTGGTATATGGTAGATTGGCGCTCCGGCGGCATTTTCTCTTGGGCATGATTCAGTTCTCAGTCACACCAGACGTATTGCTGTCATTGTTGGCTTTTCGGGTGTAGAAGCCGGAGGAGGCTGGCTTTGTTTGCATGGCGGGGCTCACTCAAGAACTTCGGCTTCGATATCCGAGGGCAACTTTCAACCACCCTTCCTTCCGCTGACGACAATACACGCACTTTCGTGCGAGGAGAGTCGCGTCGGCATGGTCTCTAGATTGATTTCAAATGTACTCAGTGCGATGTAAGACGCCGACAGTCTGCCAGAGTAGCCTACTCGGTTGAACTTCAGGTTGACCGACGGCATGGACAACGGTGTGCCTTTAACGTGGGGTTCGTTACTCAGGCGCTTCCCGCGTGTAAGTCGCGTTCAACTTGCGGCCATGTTGACTTTACATCTAAACTTCGGGGTTCGTCAGTCATCGAAAAGACGAGCATTGAGAACGAAGACAATGCCAAACTGACCTTCGTACCTCGCCATTTCTGTCACACATCCAGCTTCAAGATTCCACTAAGCTAGAACCTATCACCAAGCGCCAGTTGAGCCACTAAAAATATGCTTCGATCAGCTTGCTCTCTCTGCAGAGCCCATTCACAACGAAACCTCTCCCGCACGAGGGCTACATCCTTTGCTTCTCTAAGTTTCCGCGGCATCACGCACCGCGTCAATGGAAATGAAGGGTCGAGTAGTCGTCGAGCGTTCACCTCCACCAGATCATGTAGACTTACGCCCTCAAATGGGAGATCCTACCCTGCAACAGCAGAAGCAGAGAACCCAAGAGTTCTACCGGTAAGGCCACGACCGACAGTTGCTCTGTTGTCTCTCCACCGCTAACGATCTGCGGCCATGCAGAGTCCCATAGACTCCTTTCTCCAAGGTGGAACAGCGAACTAAGCCGACGAAATGTATCTCGCTTGGAAGACGGACCCTCAAAACGTTCATATATCATGGCATACGTATTTCAGCAACATGGAAGATCCCTCTGTACATTCGACGCAAGCCTTTCAGCCACCACCCGGCCTGCTCTCACCCCGGCACACACCAGCCATCAAACCCCACCCCAGTACCGACGCGAGTGAATTCATTGATCGTCTCAAGACCCAGAATATCGTTCGAGCGTTCCAGCAATACGGCCATTCAGCCGCAAAGATCAACCCCCTCGGAGGCGTCAGCAACACGACGATCAAGCCTCACGATGATATCCCAAGCACAACAAACCTGAGCAAGTACGGCTACACCGCCGCAGACTTGGATCGTGAGATTGTCCTAGATCCAGAGATTCTTCTCCATCTCGCACAAAGCCATAAGACGATGAAACTTCGCGACATCATCGCCACTTGCGAGGAGGTCTACTGCGGCTCCATCGGCGTTGAATACCACCACATCTCTGACCCGACCAACGCCAATGGATCCGTGAGCGCACTGAAATCTACCTTACCTCGCCCCCCTCTCCCGAAGAAAAGAAGCAGATCCTCCACAACTTGATCTGGGCAACAACCCTCGAACATTTCCTCGCCGCAAAGTTCCCCAACGAAAAGCGTTTCGGCCTCGATGGCGCAGAAGGCCTGGCGCCTGGACTAGCCGCACTCATCGACCGGTGCGCAGAGGCTCACGGCGTACAAGACGTCGTTATCGGAAGCTGCCACCGCGGGAGGATGAACCTTATAAGCACAATCTACGGGAAAGATTACGAGACGCTATTCCGCCAATTTGCGGGCACGGAGGAGTTTGATCCGGCGAATGGGCAGACTGGGGATGTCAAGTATCACTTTGGCATGGAGGGTGAGAGGGCGACAGTTGGTGGGAAGACGGTTGGTATCTCCATGTTGCCGAATCCTTCCCACTTGGAGGCTGTTGATCCCGTTGCGCAGGGCAAAGCCAAGGCGGTGCAACATTTGAAGAACGATGTTGATCAGTCCAAGGTGGTTTGCTTGGCTCTCCATGGGGACGCCGCCTTTTCTGGCCAGGGGACTGTGTATGACACGCTCAGTCTTTCGGCTCTAAAGGGATACGAAGTCGGCGGTACCATTCGGTTCATTGTGAATAATCAGATTGGCTTCACGACTGATTCTCCAGACTCCAGGTCTACGCCATACTGCACCGACTTGGCCAAGTATATCGAGGCGCCGGTATTCCACGTCAACGGCGATGATTCGGAGGCCGTTGTGTTCGTCAGTAAGCTGGCTGCAGATTGGAGGGCAGAGTTCCGTTCGGACATCGTCATCGATGTCAACTGCTACCGGCGATTCGGACATAACGAGATTGATCAGGCCAGTTTCACTCAGCCTGAGATGTACAAGAGGATCGCCGAGCAGAAGCCGCTGATGGATCTTCACATCGACAAGCTGATCGACGAGGGCGGGATGTCCGTCGAGGTGGCGGAGCAGCAAAAGACTTGGGTCTGGGAGCAACTAGCAGAGAAACCTGCAAGAAGCAAGCAGCCAGCCAACCGATCTATGAAGACTGCCTCTTCGGATCTGTTTTCATCCGCTAGCCCTTCTACGTCAACGAATACAGTTGACGAGGCCACACTCTCGACCATCGCCACCGCAACCACCAGCGTCCCAGAAGACTTCAAACTCCACCGTAACCTCCAACGCATCCTCGCCGCAAAGAAACAAGCCTTTGACGACGGCAAAGTCGACTGGTCCACAGCCGAAGCCCTCGCCTTCGGATCCGCCATCGCGGACGGCAAGTCCGTCCGCATCAGCGGTCAGGACGTCGAGCGAGGCACCTTTTCCCAGCGTCACTCTGTCCTACACGACCAGCTCACCCACACCAAGTACACGCCGCTGAATAACCTAGGTGCTTCCGGCGCAGGGACATAAAGCGCAATCAACTCGCCGCTCAGCGAGTTTGGCGTCCTGGGGTTCGATTACGGGTACTCCCTGGCTGCGCGGGACTCGTTGGTCGTGTGGGAGGCGCAGTTTGGCGATTTTGCGAATAACGCGCAGGTTATCATTGATCAGTTTATTACTTCGGGTGAGGCCGAGTGGATGCTTCGGTCTGGGCTTGTCATGTCTTTGCCGCATGGGTATGATGGTCAGGTACCGGAGCATTCGTCTGCTAGGCTGGGCAGGTTTTTGGAGTTGGGTAGCGAGGATGGGCGGAGTTGGCCTGAAGATATGGAGAGGGCGAAGAGGGAGGGGAATGTTAGAATTGTGTGTATGACAACCCCGGCGAATCTGTTCCATGCGTTGAGGAGGAGGCAGGTTTACTCATCTGAGAAGAAACGTGAGTTACATCAATCAGTTGTTGGATGTTCACTCTGAGATGCCTGCTAACACTTTCAGCTCTTGTCATATTCTTCTCAAAATCGCCTCTCCGTCACCCCATTGCCAGATCTCCCATCCCAGACCTGACGGGAACATCTTCCTTTCAACCCGTAATCGAGGACCCGGAGCACAGAAATAGTCTACTCCCCCGCGGAGAGATCAAGCACGTAATCCTCTGCAGCGGTCAAGTTTACAGCACTCCACAACTATCGCAACGCAAGGGGCATCAAGGACGTTGCCATCACGCGCATCGAGGAACTACACCCCTTTCCCTGGGCCGAGGTCAGGGAGAACTTGTAGTCTTGCCCAAACGCGCAAACGATTGTGTGGTGTCAAGAAGAGCCGTATAATGGGGGTGCGTGGCAGTACATGCGCGATAGGCTTGAGACTGTTGTTGGAAACTCGAACGTCCTTGAGGGCAAGAAGATTGTTTATGCTGGGCGGGGAACGGGGGCTGCCGCTGCGACTGGCTCGAAGAAGGTCCATCAAGATGAGGAGGCGAAGTTGATTGAAGATGCTTTCGACACTCGGATCTAGAGAAGGGCTAGCAGATGATACCAGTGTTGCATTATGACCTCGGCCGCTCAAGCTGTTTCTGTAACCCACAAAAAAATACCGACAATTCTCTCCATCCAACCGGATTAACTGTACAGATCATCATCCTCGCCCGAGTCCTTTTGCTTCGAAGCATGGGGACTCGTCACCCGAATGCCATTCTCTAGCCTAGTCAGGCTCATCTCATAGTTCTTGTGATCGCACCACTTGGACACCATCTTGACAGCCGTCTTGATCTCACGACCATTGAGCTGCCAATGCCCAAGCTCCTTGATATCATCGTCCGAGAGCAACGTCCTCGCGTCCTCCGCTCCATCTGTTGAGGTGCCTTGCTGAGGTAACCTTCCGAGGAACTTCCGCCAGATGAGCTCCCTCGCATCCGGGCTTAGCGCCTTGAACAGCAAGTGCAAGCTTACTCTGCTTCTGAACGCCGTATCGATGGTGTTGTACAAGTTCGTCGTCAAGAAGATGATACCCCGGAAGTACTCCAGCTCGCGCAGGAAAATCGATACGAGCTCATTGCGCGCAATGTCGTTGGGATTCCGCTCCGCCATGAACACATCCGCCTCATCGAGGAGGATCACGGCATTCCACTCGGTGGCCATCTCGAATACCCGCTTGATCTTCTCGCCCAGCGTCGAGGGGTTGATTCCGAGGTCCTCGGCCTGTAGATAGAACAATGGGCGCTGGGTCCTGTCGGCGACCGCTTCGGCTGTGAGTGTCTTGCCGGTTCCTGGTGGACCGCTAAGGAGGATGATGAGACCTTGGCCCTTGCCGACGATGACGTCTTCCATTGCGCTCTTATTCGCGTGGCCGTGATTCTCGACGAAGGAGAGAACGAGGTCCTTTTGCTGCTCGTCGTAGACTAAGTGGTCGTATGCTTGAGCGTTCCAGACGATGGGCTCGATATCCTCGACGTAGAAGCCGACTGAAGATGTCAATCATGTAAATAGTAAGTGGTTGGAGGTGAGCAACTTACGCCAAAGCTTGTTCTTCAAGGCGAACCCCTCAATCAATGGAGACATGAAGACGAGGTCATCCGGACGCGCGAGCATCTCTTCCTTGTTCCTCAACTGCCCCTTTTCGCCAAGATGTCTCTCGTTTTTGGCTACTGGCTTCTTCAATTCCGTTTCAGATTCCGGCTCGCCGTGATCATCGTAGACAATGCGCTTCCTAGTCACACGATTCCGTCGCGTCTCGGCGTCATCGTTTTCCCTCTTGCCCTGGGTCCGTTCGTACTTGTTAAATCCGACAACGTCAATGAGGATTCTGCCCTCTACATTGTGCTTGCTCTTCGGGCCCATCGCGATGCCGTTGTATGTGCAATACGTCAGCCTCTGAAGATCCAAGACCTTCTTGCCCCTTGTCAGGGTCCTCTGTAGTAGTTCTTCCTTGTTCAGGTGGAACTGCAGAGGGTAGTGAGTGAGCTCAAGTATGGGCCGATTCCCCGCGAACTTGGGGATCTGAAGCTCCTGCTCGGACCACACAAAGCTCTCCCCGTTGAAGGTCATGATCTTGCACTTGATGTTGAGGAAGACGCCCTGGTCCATCCTCTCGTACGCCGTGTCTTCTACTTTGCACAACAGCTCCGTGTTCCGAGCACTGCTGTAGACGACCGAGTCTCGTGGGAAGTAGGTCCAGGCCATCTTGAAGTTGATAAGACCGCTGGCCTGCAGCTTGCGCTTCTTCTCGCGCGTCTCGCCGAGCATGTCGTCCAGGGTTCGTACCAGGAGCTGCAAGTACCCCTTGAGCGAGCTGTCATCTGTAGTCTTGTACAGCTCGAGGATCTCATCGTAGCAGAAGAAGAGTGGTCGAAACGGGGCCTCAAAGATAGCCGTGTCGCTAGGGTCGAGATGTACGTCTTCCTTCTTGAAGATGGGCTCCAGAGCAGCGACGAGGGTCGGGTTCTGGATGGAGATTTGGTGATAGGTCAAGGAGTATCGACCTGCCATGACAGGCTTCTCGACGTCCTTGATCTTGTAGACTTTGATAGCGGGCCGGTCTTGGCTCTCGGCGGCCTTTTTGCTCATCTGCTTGGGCGGAAAGTCGACCCAATCATAGATGCCATTGCAACTGTTCTTGCCCTCGTAGTACGTCTTAACGGTGGCATCAACGCCGAAAGTCGGGTTCTTGGGTGAGTGCTGCTTCTTTGGGTCATCGTCGGAGAGACTCCCCTCGATATCCGAAATGGGGCGGCCGACTTCTTCTTTGTGGGAGAGGAGCTTGCAACGCAATTGCCACGCCTTTTCCGAGAGATTCTCCTTGTCAAACACGTCGCGAATGTCGCTCAGATGCATCTTGACGATTCGCTTGCGCTGTGATAGGAAGTTGTGGAATATCCAAGGTTGAAAATCTGGACTGAGTTGAGTGTGAAGATGGTGAGATGATAGACGGGATGAATCAAGTAAATCAGTGCCTTTTCAATTGGCAGCCTTATTGCTTTGATGCTGAAGCCTGAAGCCTGACAGCTGATGCTACATAAGCTGCATCAGGCTCGACAATGGTGCAGATAGAACTCGAGGCATACTGGCTCGCGGCCTATGAGATTGGCCTCGGCGCTGTCCTAGTGGCTGACCCAAGCTATCTGCAAAGCCAAGGTACTGTGCGTTTATGCTGACCTTGGGGATCTAGGACTACTCAGCCCCAAATGCCGGTGAGTCAAAAACGGCCAGAGAGCGCCGTTGCAGCCATGGTGGCGTACATATCCAGGACAGATGGATAGATCATAGCTCGAGAGCTTGGGTGAAAAATGAAGCCCGATTGTTGAATCTGAGAACTATTCTGGACCGAAGCTGCCAGAACTCAATCGTACAGTACTAGATTTCTCTAAGTTCATCTGGATTCCCCAGGTTGATGGCATCCAGAGACGTTTGAAAGATGGTTCAGCATGGGCCGTCAACCGTATTGAGAAGGAACTTTGATCGAGCCTAAAAGCACGTCACTGCCGACAGGTGAGCACGGGCCAGATGCACATATGCAAGGGTGGGTCTGCCAGTCTCGCTGAACTTTTCTCAGCCACTCACAGCCGCCCTGAGGCCAAAGCCCCTGCTAGCGCCCGGGGCTCGGTTCCACCCCCACGGTTGCCTCCCATCAGGCACACCTCAACTTCTTAAATGCAATGGAAGGAACGCTCGTTCATCTGTCTGCCTTGACGTTTGCCAAACCGTGATGGGCTTATGATAGCTTTTATGAGTATAGGAAGGTATCTAGGGTTATTGTCTACTCTCTCACTAGTAGACCATTGAAATTGAGGCTGACTGGTGGATTGTGGAAAGTGGGAGACTCTTTATAGGGGAGTACCCTAAATCACGTCTGAGTTCGATTAACCCACATCTAGCTAATTACCCCGGTACGTACCGTGACAGGTATCTACACATTCGCTCGGATCTTTTGGAATGCTGACAGGCAAACAGTAAAGTGACGTTAATGTCTTCCGTTAAAAAGGAAGTGGTCAGTGAATACCGATACACCAGTCTTCTTATAGTGACATTGCATCATGAGTTACTCACTCAACTTTCCTTGTGGCCCTGTTGCGATCCAAGTGTCTGGTTGATTGCCTTCCCGTTTGTGCTTGCTTTCATCTTTGTTTGGGCTACTTACCCACCACTTTGGAAAGGACCGAGTCCCCGGAACACATGACAACTCAATCGACTCCCAATGATGCAATGTTTGTTGCCTGAAGGTGACAGGTCCTGGTCTCATAGCTTTGCTGCATCTTGGCAGACATCTTGGTTCAGGTAGACGGGTAGGAGGCCACGTCCTGGATATGTGCATGTCATTTTGAAATGTCAGAAACAAAGAACTTTGGTAACCCATTGAGATTGAACTGTTGACAAAAGCCTTTTTGAATTAAGTGTCATTTCGAGAAACACGAACCAATCTGCCCTTGGCATACCCGACGCCATCGTTCTCACTCCAACTTCGGATGCGTGCTGAGATTTTGAACAAAGGGGCTGATTTACCGACTCAGGTAACACTGATGGGTTAAGCGAGGAGATCCTCGATACGCACACAGGTGGGCAATGACTGAAGCCTAGCCAACATAGAGTGACATGTGCCCATGACCCTACAGATCCCCCGCATGTCTTCAGTCTACAGGCCCAGATATGATCCATTTCAGTCTCGACCCTACAGGGTCCCCAGTAAGAGCGGCTGGGCTGCAGCTCGCGACGTCTTTCATGCAGGGAGAGTATGCGGGCTTGCGATACATGGCCAACTTCGTATGGTTTCAAATACTATCAATTCACTTGAGCCCCAGAAGCTGTAGTGAGAAACATTTGATAGCTTAGGTTGTTTTCGAAACAACATAATAAGGAGTTTAGGAGAGATGAAAGGTGATAGATAGGCACCTTGCTGATGAGACTTGTCCCAGGTCTCAGTGCCACACAAGACGTCATCACAAAGCTCAATAGCAGCACAAAGATGCACTGGCTCGGGGCGCTTGCAAACAGATATCCGTGGTCCTCGCCATCCTGCGAGTTACCGTCGCTTGCTGGCGTAACACGATGCAGGTAAACGTCGTTTCTTCAAGCTGTTAACAGTGATTGTCCAGGCACATTAACGTCTGAGAGTGAATCAGTGTGTCATTCGGATGCACCATATTATTGAATGGATTAAGTACCTACCTTAATGAAAGTCGCACCGGTCACCGGTGACCACATTTGAGTAAGACCAGCAGTCTACCTTACATGTAGCCACGTGGCTTGTAACCATCAAGACAAGGTCGAGGTGAGATTGGAAATCGATCCAAAAAGTAGGATAGTGGGATTTGATATGAGAGCCACAAGGATTCTGCTGTGCTCGGTGCCGTGTTGAGGTCACGCTATCCAGCACGGATACTTCACGATGAACTCTGTTCTAGGTTCATATAGCTTCTGCTGCCAGCTGAACAAGCCAACTATTAGTCTATTACCGTTACCAATGACAGATTTCTCCGTCTCGACTAAGAACATCCGTTTCTCGAGTCGTTTGTATACACCTTCACCTTATTGATCAAACGCAGACCACAAACGTCTTAGGAATGTCATACTCTCGATGTCTTTTGCGTGAGTCTGAAGTCGTACTCGGCATCGTGTCACAGCGAACCTTGAAGCGTACATGCGCATTTGTCCTCGAGTGCTACTCAGTGTTTATTGTATCATCCTCGAACAACCTCCGTGTCATCCGGCATTGTCTGCAGCGGTCGACATCATCAAGGAGGGCGCATCACTAGCCGCTCTTCTTGAACCCATCCTAAATGCATGTCGTGAGTAAGGAATGTACGACTCGACTCAACACCCAACCCCCTTCTCCAAATCCGTCGGTCCGAGGGTCTCGGTGGGTTACAACACAGGCAATGTAAGGGAACACTGAGAGTATGACCAGACGAACCTGGCGCGGCGGCGCGCGTCAAAACAAAGAGGGAACAGAAGCTGTTGTGATCCACCATGGAGAAGCATCTACCGAATCTCCCAGTGACTCCGTGCCAAGTTGCCCTGCGAAAAGATGGAGAGAAGAGATGTGTAAGTGGACATCTTCCCCGTAGCCCCCTTTTCCGTCCCTTGCTCTCCAACAGTATCTCCACATCGGGACCTCCTAGTGCACCATACACAGCCTTAATCATGTGGAAACGAAAAGTGTCGTTCACATTTGTGGGGACGCAAGAGGTCAGTCATGCTGACCGGGCACAACGAACAGGGAACACTGATGCTGCCTTGATTCCGAACCGGTTCACCGAGATTATCAAAGTCAAAAAAGAAGGAAGAAGAGAAACTTGGCTTCAATGCCAGCACGTAGGGAAGGTCACATCCCAGGTTCAGCAACTCTCACCGGAATATCACGCTACTTTCAAGAAATCGGGTCCTCCGCCCGAATGGCGCTAAAAGCCAAGCTTGCGGTCAAAATTCCTTAGTGTCGCGTGCCTTGGAGACCGGTTGGAGACGGACGGCGCTTGCGCAGGGGAGCTCGGAGTTGGATTGGGACAGATGGGGGTGCCCTGCCGGCCAGAGTAGGAAATGATACGATTCCCGTTGTGGTGTGTAGGACCCTGAAGGCGGGGTTGCGGGGGTCAACCCGTTCCCAGATATTCCAACTTTCGGGCTGACGAGATTTCAATATAGAAACTCGCCCAGGGTAGCCCAGACTCAGGAATCAAAGTCATTTTGCGAGTGGGCATCCGAGTCGGCGCAAAGAAAAATCTTGTAATTCTATTGTTGACGATTCATGGGCTGGGAAACCCCAGGGCTCAACTTGAACTCACGACTGGAGGAGGGTGCGAGACATATCAAAAAGGTCAGAACGGTTAGGGTTTGCCGGGAAACGGGCAATGACGACAACCACGTTTTGCAATCCGGCAGAGCAGAGGTCTAAAAGGGTCTCACATCGGCTCATGCTGCCAAACCTCGCACACCAGCCTTGCCCTCTTCGTCGCAAGAGTTGTTGCAATAACACCAGGGCTCCCGAGTCAGGATAGCCGCCCGGGGTTTCATCGCCAGGCCTCTTTTGTTTGCAGTGTGGTACGGGAGCACCAGAGAGCGTAGCAAGGGACGCGCAGGACCAAAGGTCCACAACACCCACATAGCCGCCCTGGCGTAACGCGAACCAAAGGGGCCACCATCCTGGCCGAGCAAGGGTCCGAACGCCGTTTTTCTGCCCTGCTTTCCAACATCTTGCTTGTTCCGACCTCCGTTCCACCGTGTTCCTTGTTTGCATCTCACAAAGAACCCGGATTTTCTTGAAAGCGACAATATTACGATTTTCCAAGGTTCCCAGGGTCGCACCCGCGCTGGAGCACCGCCGTTTGTGAGAGGGCGAGCTTTGCTTTCCTCCCTTTCCATCACATGTATTTTCGCCCAAATTATTGTCATTTGTGTACATGCCTTGACACTCAACGGGTTCATGCCTCTCTGGCCCGGTCGCCGTCGGGCAGCAAACGGTCATTGGGACCAACAGGTATAACGCATTGTTTAAGATACCTTTCGTCCCAAAACTTTTGCCGTCCATCCCCATCTCTCGCCTAAAGTTAGAAAAAAGAGGGGACCGATTCCCGAACAAAGACTAGTCATGTCATCGGAGCATCAACGTTGTGATCTGCGGTCCCCTTTATGCCTCTGCCGAAGCGACGACATCCCGGTCCGTTCGTCGAGTGTGTGATACCCTAGATCTCGCGCGCCGTCAAACAATGATAAACTGAGCGCGATCCCGTCGCTCTCTCGTTCTCACGGGTCTGTCGTGAGCAGAATTTTGGACGAAACCTCAGATGAGCTAATAGCTATTCGCAATGTGTTCAACAGCTCCCGCCAACAGCCTCTTCGGGGGTGCGTCCTTTTCCATACCTTATCATACTCTCGATGGAGCTGTCATCGCCAGCAAGATGGCCTCCTCCACCATGGTCGTCACGGAATCGGTGACAGAGATCACAGAAGTGACAGAACCAACAGAGGAACTGGCTCAGTTGATATCACCACCGACCATTTATCTTGATGACAATGGCGACCTGGGACTCTCCGTTGGCGGCGACGTCGAAGACCACCCACAAGATTTCGTCGTTTGCTCAAGAGCACTCGGTCGAAGCTCGCCAGTCCTGAAGGCCATGCTATTTGGCCGCTTCCTGGAGTCTCGCCCGCTAGAGGGTGCCGGAGAGTGGTCCGTCGACCTGCCCGAAGACTCGCCAGAAGCGATGGAAATCGTATTAAACATCGTCCACGGCCACTTCAACCTCGTACCCGAGAAGCTGCCATTGATGCGTCTCTACAACGTTCTCACCATCACGGAAAAGTACGACATGACCGTCATCGTTCGCCCATGGGCTCGCTCGTGGATGCAGGGTGTCAAGCACCAGACTGACAATGCGCATTTGCTCTGCGTCGCTTGGGAGCTGGGAGACACCGAGGTCTTTGAGACGATGTACAAGAAGATCACCTATGAGTCAATGATTGACCTTCAAGGAAGGGTCGTATTTGGACACTTGGCGCGCATTTGGAAGCCTGGGCCAGAGGGATACAACTTTCCCCTCGAAAAGATTGTCTACCTTCGGCCCCCAGAAGTTTTTGGTAAGTTCGGTTTTCCAAACAACTCAGTCATGCAGCAAGATCGCTAACAAGATTTCCAACAGAAACTATCGCCAAGCACCGCCAGGCACTTGTCTCAGCCTACTTGGACCACTTCGTTCTCCTCTACCGATGTCTCAAGGACGGATGCAGATACATGAAAGGATACTACCACAGCTCACCAGACGCCGAGGAGTGCAATAGCATGCTTCTCGGGTCACTAGTGAGGTGTCTCGCGAAGGGAAAGGTCGACATTACCTTGCCGAATCCCTGCGAATCTTACAGAGGAAATGTGGAATCGTTGGAGAAGGCCATTGGCGCCGTCAAGCTCTTGACGGTGCACAAGCCATCTCCCGCAAACCAATGTTTGAAGCGGATAGAAGAGGAGTTGGCCAAGGGCGCATTGGCCGCCGGCGTAACAAAATCGGAGTTGGTCATCGTTCAACCGGAGCATCGGGGATACCTGGAAAAGCAAGCTAGCAAGACTGGAGTTGTCATGGCTGGATAGAAAGGTCGGCGGCATCATCGGTGTGGGAATTGAATTATGGGATAGGAAATCTTGTTTCTGGGGTGCTTGGGGGGATGCATGGTTTGGGAATGGTCACGTCTGGAGTTTTGGGCAAAGTTACGGGAGACTGTATGAAATTCTTCAGGGAGATTAGATTTTTTACCCCATCTCTTTAATCACTCGCAAAGAGTCTAATTCAAACTTTCAACCATATCAAATCAGGAAAATACGCGTGGCAATAGCACGGGGTAAGCTGACTCTAGCTTCGTCTGTGCATGGGGAGATCAGCGAGGGGTGGAACTGTGTGTTCACGGACGTCATCATGCTGTATCAAACGGCGCAAAGATGGGATAAACACTTGAATCAGAACCTCGAACTTTTTGTTTTGTGCCAATATGCCAACCTACAGAAGATGTCATCAGAGTAAACGCCCAGCCAAAACCCCATATTTGCCCACAATCAGAAGCCAGCACGCATGACTCTTCAGTCGAAGCCAAGGTTACCAATCGTGACAGACTTGATGTTCTGGTACTCTGCTAGTCCATACTTGCTGCCCTCCCGACCAAGTCCACTCTCCTTCATACCACCAAACGGCGCCTCCGCGGCGCTGATGAGACCGGTGTTGACGCCCAGCATGCCGCACTCCAACCGCCTCGCTACACGCATGACTCGAGAAATATCCTTGCTGAAGAAGTAGCCCGCGAGGCCATACTCTGTGGCATTCGCCAGCTCGACGGCCTCTGCTTCCGTCTTGAAAGAGAAGATAGCCGCGAGGGGGCCAAAGGTCTCGTCGTGTGCGACCTCCATGTCGGTCGTGACCCCGCTGATCACCGTAGGCTCGTAGAAGTATCCCTTGAGCCCCTCCGGCGCCTTGCCGCCCGTGTGGAGGACGGCGCCCTTCTTCAGCGCGTCTTGTAGACGGCGCCCTTCTTCAGCGCGTCTTGTACATGGGCGTCAACCTTTTGTACGGCTGCGGCGTTGACGAGGGGGCCTTGTGTGATGCCCTCGTCGATTCCACGGCCAAGTTTGTACTGCTTTACGCGGGCGACGAGTTTCTCGATGAATTGGTCTTTGACTGCTTCGTGGACGAGCAATCTGTTTGCGCACTTGGAAGATTTGTTAGTAGGGTTACTCGGACGTTGTTACGATTGCAAGGACTTACCACGCATGTCTGACCGGAACATCTGAACTTGCAAATCAAGGCACCCTCAACCGCCTGGTCAATATCCGCATCGTCAAACACGATGAACGGGGCATTACCACCCAGCTCCATGCTCACGCGTTTCATCGTGTCCGCCGCAGCCTTGGTGAGCATCTTGCCGAGCCCAGTCGACCCAGTGAAACTAAGCTTCTTCACGATAGGGTTGTTGGCGAGCTCCATCGACGCCTCTCTGTCCTTGGTCGGTACCACGTGGATGATATCAGACGGGATGCCAGAAGCGAGTGCCAACTTGGCTAGGGCAAGAGCACTGAAGGGGGTCTCGCTTGGAGGCTTGATGATGACTGAACATCCCGCTGCAAAGGCTGGGGCGATCTTGCGTGTGATCATGGCTGCTGGGAAGTTCCAAGGGGTAACGATGCCGCAGACGCCCACGGGCTCCTTGAATGTGAAGACAGTGGTGTTTGCATAGGATGAAGGGATGGTATCGCCGTAAGACCTTGTCGCTTCCTCGGCGAACCAAGAGATGAAAGAAGCGGCGTAGACCACCTCGCCTCTGGCCTCGGCAAAGGTCTTGCCATTCTCCAAAGACAGAATCAAGGCCACTTCCAATGCGTCAGTACCAGTGTTTCCGCCGGATTGCCGCATGCTGCCAGATACTTACAGTCGTCAGCGTTGGCAATGACCAAGTCGGACCATTTTCTGAGCAGGGCGCCTCGCTCCTTTGCTGTCGTTGACTCGTGAAACTTGGCCGAACCCTTCTTGGCGCTCTCAATGGCGCCGATGAAGTCTTGCCGGCTCAAGTTGGCGCACTCCTGGAGGACTGTTGCGCTTGATGGCTCGTACACGAGAAAAGTCTTGTCATCCTGACCATTCTTCCACTCCCCGGCGACGAGACCGGAAGAGACCAGCAGGCTCTTGTCCTGGAGCTTGGCGAAGACGTCTGCCATTTTTTTCTTCTGTTTCGTGATCTGTGCTGGTTTCTGGCCTTTGGGTATCAGTCGAGAAAGACAAGAAAAGTGGGACAGCGACTTTACGACTTTTCTGAATAGGAGCTTGCTCTTTTATATTCATTCCGTCGTCAAACTGTTTTACCATAATTTGCGATGTTCTTACTTTCAACAAATCACCCCATTCTCGCAGCGGTCTCAGCCGAGCCTCGGAGCATTGCGGGGGATGCCAATCGACGGCGATCCGGCTGCCGGTCGTGCATCAAACCCACCGAGGCTCATGCAGGAGATATTGGCGCTAGTGAATGCCTCGGAACTACGGAGGACCATTTATATACAACCCCGCAGACGAAGCAGCTCCCCCTCAGCCGGCACTATATGTGTGCAGATAAGATTGATCAATCGAGAACCATCCTCGGCTCCATTCTGTTAGTCACGATTACTACGAGTGGCTTCTCTGTAAAGCGATGTGTGCGGGGAGGCGCGGGAATTCCCTCGCTCCCCGGCCGGCCCGGCCCCATCTGATGTGGGTCAACCGGCGCGGCGGGCTCCGATCACCTGAACCTACCGGCCCGGCCCCGATGGCATGACAAGACTAGTTCCGAATGATCACATCCGGGTAACAGCATTCTACATTGATCGTTCATTATTGTGTCATGCGGCGGTCTAGGCCTTTATTTGTGGGCAGCAGTCAATGTCGTAATTTGTCTCACGACAGCTCACTCTGGGCATCGGCTAATGATTCTCTTCCAGTCTGCTCAACACATATTCTCTAGTCGTACTTATGAATCAGAGAGGTTTACTCGAGCATGTATCAATCGAGTCACGTACATCTACATGTAACTAGGCTCGAGATCCGTCTATGTACACATGACACGCGTTCCTCAAAACCAGATTTTGTTGGAGCTTGTCATCCTACCCTGGCTGTGAAAAGGAGAGGTCTAGAATAAGATTCAGTTGAGCTTGAATGATCCTCTAACCAGGCCTTGGGAGGTGAAAACTCCTCTCGGGTCAATCGCCTTCTGGATTTCTCGGAGTCTGTTCTTGTTCTTCTTTCCATATCCCGAGAAAGGGTCTTGATTGTAGTTTGCATAGTTGATGTACAGCCATGGGTGCAACAAGTCCATCGACTCAGCTTCAGCCTTGGATCGGTTAATGACTCGGTCGGCATAGGCATACATCGCCGCATCATCACCCGAGTCAGACCATCCGAGAGTGAGAAGTGCAACTGTTTGGTGGCAGAGACAGTTAGCGAATGTTTCACATCTATGTAAGAGATATATGAAGGGTAGGACAGTGGTAAGCATACTCATCAATGGGCCATCAGACTCAACGCCGAGAGCATTCCCTCCCCTCACTTTCATGGCATCGATGGCGTTCTTGTGCAAGCCCTGAACGACCAGCGACGAGGAGATACCCGGAGTGGTCTTGACACCTGTAAATTCTTCCGTGTAGATGTTTATCAATTGCTTGTGCAGAACAAGAGAAGGGCGGAAGGTAATGGAAGCATAAACACGACTGTCATCCAGTTAGAAGATGTCTCAATCTGCCAACGAAGCTGTGGGTGGCCTGATACTAGGCTTACCGTAATCCATGGGGAGAGACGCTATCAAGACTGTGGTTGCTCATCCAGTCGACGCGAAGAATGCTCGTTTCATAAGGAATTTTGTTCAACTCGGCGAAGACAGGGGGCTCAACAACAGGTTCATAGTATGCTTGTGAAACACTCATGCTGAATCGATCACTGGCAGCGTCGTAGGAGTTGCGAGTCCAAAAAGACATGTACGTGTCAACGGCCAAACTGGTCGCCAGTTGATAGGACTGATCGACGAGCTGATCAGTGTAGTTGACGTTGTAGGTTCTCGAGCCACCCCACTTCTGACCTTGCGGTACGAGTCGCGAGCGGAAGTTGGTAATGAGACCGAAATTATTGCCGCCTCCACGCAGAGCAAAGTATAGGTCTGGATGAGCAGTCTCGGAGACGTTCACAATGGTGGCATTCGGCAGCACGAGCTGTTGCAAAGTAAGGTAAGCTCAGAGTTTGTGATTCGGTAGCAAAACATAGAGTCTGTCTTGGAATTGAAGCGCTTACCTGATATTCCCAGACATTATCCACGGCCAAGCCATATTGTGGTCCAAGGTCAGAAAGTCCACCACCGATAGTGAACCCCGGGAGTCCAACGTCGGCAGTTCTTCCGCCCACCATCGTAAGATTGTATTTCTCCAGTGCCAAGTAAGCGTTGCGAAGAACATGACCAGGCCCAAGATTCGCTTTCGTGCGGTCCTCTGAGATCTCAATGTGGTCCATGAGGTGCAAATCGATCGTAATACCACCGACAGAGTTGGAGGCGTCCAAGTTTGTCATGTGTCCGCCGCCCTTGATCGCGAAGCGGCACCAGTTATCAACGGTGATCTCGACGATCCTTGATACCTGGGAAGCAGTCGTCGGCTCTACCCGGCAGGCGGGAAGAACCTCCTGCTGCTTCATGTCCCATATCGCGAAGGAAGTGTCGTTGCTACCCAGATGGACGGCAGAGCCGAACTCCTCCATCAATTGGGAGCACTATCTTGTTGATCAGTACGGGGTAAACATGAGAAAGACCGCGCTCATTTGAGTATCTCACTGCTTGACTGCAGCCGGCAGTTATGGAAGACTCAGCCGCAAAACCCAAGCGTGTCTGGGCGAGGAGACCCAGAATGTATCCAATAGCCATGGTTATGATGTCCGGATGCAATGCCTCAATCTGAATAATGAATGAAAGAATGTGAGGAATGCTCGATTCACTTTGAAGGATATTTGCTGCATTTATCTCTGTCCAGATGAAAATACCAGGTTGATCCAATGTCTTCCAAACCTGAACGTATCAATGGTACTTGCTGCCCCGTATACTAGGGGTCGCCGCGTACTACCACTACGAGCTGCTACTTTAGGAAAGAAAATGAGCTTGGCTAAGATATGATCGTTCAAGCTAGGACCCATAACATGCTATATGCAAGTGACAAAATCAACTGTCGTCATGGGAAATCACCATGTACAATTTAGCGGACCCCGCGTGACCCACGGGCTTTTGAGTTGACACTAACAACATCCTTTTGGAGTGCCGATTTGCGGTCCGGCATCAACAACAACATGCTACGTCAGGACACGCACCTTGCCTAATTTCACCGTCAAACTTGCAGGAATGTGGCCGAAGTCACAGCCACGCGGCCCGCCAAGAAGCTTGGGACCTCATCTTTGACGTGACTGACTGCACGGATATGGCGATGCAAAAGACGACACTCCATATAGACCACCATGTCCAGATAAGGTCTACCTTGAAGTCCGGGACGAGAACAGGGGGCTGATGCGGATCAAGATTCTAGCGCCATACCCCATTGTGCGGCTCCTCCCGTAGATGTCTTTTGGCAAACAGACGTGTCCAGCGAAGAGTGTGGGAAATCTCTGCCTTCGCACGGCATTACATCTGCCTCACCAGGAGGAGCTTGCGCGTACATGTATGCACAAGTACACTCAACTGTGAATTCAGCCATGATGTGAATAGATGCGGCAAACGCTACGATTGGAGAGAAGGAGATTGGGCTAGAAGAAAAACTGCAGTGCTCCGCGAATCTATTCAATGCAGTATTTCTCACCGAAAGATAATGCCATCAGAGTTCGAGAGTGTCAGCAGGCTGCATGATCCCCCTCCACCCGTACTGGCTCAGGTCCCTGATTCTCCAACTACGTCCTAGAGTGACGCTAAGACCCAGGCCGTCCCGATCACTTATGTTCTTGGTCGCCGAAAGGTTCCCTCATTCGTGCATCCAACGATATGACAAAATTTGGAAGTTGATAAGCCAGAAGCTCTTGAGTCCTCTGTTCATTAAGGCCGAAACCACCCTCCAAGAACTGGAAGAGGCGCCAGGCCGGCCGGCCGTTATTCGGTTCTACAACGTTTGTGGTGCCTGGACCAATCTAGGAAAGCTAAAATGATCGGGACCATTGTTTTAGTGGAACTAATATCTCATATGCAACATGCTGACGTGCCGGGGTTAGGACGCTTTATCGGGACCGTCTAGCAGGAGATAGGACGAATGGGCCGGGTCACGTTGGAAGTCTCAAGATTTTGACTCGAACACATAGGAGTAGTCCCAGTTTATGTGATAGAGGATCAGCTGAGGCAAATGAACCTAGCTCACTAATCACCACACGGCATAGTGCCGAGCTTTGGGGGCAACAAGAGCAAACTTGGGCAATCTATGGTATCAACATCAAATAATACTGTAGGGCCCAAATGCAAGACAAGCAGTCCGCACCGAATGCCAAGTGCGTAAGGTCCAGCATCACCAGAAGTTCGTTCCTCAAATTTCTGAGGACAAGCTGACGTATTGAGGCTTGGCCTATCCTGCCGAATCGATCATATCCACGCTTGGCACATCGTAACAAGACTTGATACTAACCATGACAACAGCAAGAACTGTGAGCCCGCACTACAAAAGCGCCCCGGAGGGCCCCGGAGGGCCTTAGAATCATAAACAATGACATCTCCACAAACCAGATCAGGTAAACGAGAACAATCTTGAGAGAATGATTGCGAAGTGTCTAATCTTTGTCCTCATCACGACAGTCTGCGCAAGCAGCATCAACCTCTTCTCGGGGGCCAATGATGGCGCCCTGACTTCTTTGAAGCCCTCCCACAAGGACGGTCGCTACAATTTGGAGCAGACTTACGTCACAGACTCTTGCAGTCCACAGGCAGTGTGGCTGGAGCTCGATAAGCCCAACAATGTTCTCTATTGCCTGAATAGACCGGGTTCGGTCAATACTTTCAGCGTGGCTCAAGATGGAAGATTCACACCGATTGTGAGCCAGAACACGAATATAGGCCCCGTCAGCAGTACATTCTATAACAGCGGTGAGAAAAAGGGAATGGCTGCTGCCCACCTATAGGTCATTGAGCTATCGTTTCTTTGACACTGGTGCTAACCTGTATCTCCAGGGCTGGAATTTGCGTTACTACATGGAACGCACCCTCCAATGGTCAATCCGCTTGCTCCAGACGTTTATCTACACGTCTCCTACAGGCCCTAAGCCCGCACAGAGTGTCCCACACCCTCATGATGCAATTTTGGACCCAACCGGGGAGTTCATTGTTGTGCTGGACCTTGGTTCCGACCTTCTTCGAATTTACTCTTTTGACAAAGACACCAGTCTCTTAACCGAGATAGATCACATATCGTGTCCTTCGGGGTCAGGTCCACATTATGGTGTGTTTTGGGCACCGACCGCGAATTTCACCCGAGGAGCCCTTCTGTTCCTCCATGTTCTAGCAGAACTCGACAGCACCATCACATCATTTCGCATCACGTATCCTTCATCGGAAAGAATCGCGTTTGAGCAGATCGGCATCGTCAACTCATACGGCTCCGCCCAAGCAGCTCCTTACGGAATTGCAGCGGAGATCGAAGTTTCTGTAATTGAATTGTCTCCTGCGCAGTATGATTTACTCGGCTAATCCATGGATTCAACAGCCGGACAACAGATTTATCATTGCCTCCAATCGCAATGATTCATCTTTTGAGATACCCAGCCTCAACTCAAACAATGAGACTAAAGAGCCTTCCGACTCTCTCGCCGTCTTCAAGCCGATGGCAGATGGCACCTTGTCTTTTGTGCAATTAGCGCTTGCGGGAGGGATATGGCCGAAATATTTCAAAATGAACAAGAAGGGGGATCTGGTCGCTGTGATCTATCGTTGTTCATATTGATGATGTAGGCGAGGTTGTCACTGCTGTTTAGGACGAGTAACAGGAATAGGGTCATCGAAAAATGCATGGAGCGGTGTAAAGTTTTGACTCTTACTGTGGACTGTTCTATGATCTAGAGTTTTCTTTCTTTGAAAACAAGAGACCATGCGTCAGTCGGACGCAAGTCCCAGTATACATACTTTAAGTACTATACGTATCGACTGCACTATGTGTATCATTTTGTAGCACCCTGTATCCAGAGACGAAGCATCGTTCAGTAAGAGAAGACGATTGTAAGAATTGGATGGTCGGTTACTTGTTGAATCCTTTGGGGCATTTGAGAATCCAAAACTTGAAAGAAAGCCTCTTTTCCAGAGTATGGAGGCTCATTTGATTTCTCTGTCTGCTGCTCGATATACTTTCCTCACCTTATCTTAGCCATGGGAACAGTGGCAGGAAACCGGCAGCATCTTGTTCCTCGAAGCGATCAAGATTACTTCGTTGTTGGTTCGGTTCATCGTGTTGGATGCGAGTTGGACGCGAGGTCGCTTCGCTCGGGTCCATAATTCTCCAACAACAATTGGTTACTAGCACCTGTTGCTGCATGGAGCAATACTCCCCTGTTGTTTGTCGAGTCCTATTCGTCCTTCCTGAAGGAGGATTATCCTCATGCAGAAACGAGGCCCGTTTGTGAAGACACGGCCGCATGGCAGGGGATTCAATGGCCCACGGTTTTGATAGTTACACTCACGTGCACTAGAACCTCAACGGCATCCGGTCATCCAACCGTGTTCATCACCCCGAAAAGTCATCCAGAGCCACCGCAAGAAAACCTACGACCAAGCTCTTTATCCTCAAAACAGGGACAACATGTATTCTCGTCCAGCTTCCTGTCGCACGATGGGTGTCGACTCTGCCATCGACGTAGACGCAGCAGTCCAACCCACGCCGCCCAACGATGTGCCCGATCGTGAGGTTATCATTGAGGCTGAGCATCAGGTACGCATATGGAGTCGCTGTTGGCTGGACAAGAGAAAACGCTAATGGCTCACCAGAATGGGGCGGAAGTGGAAGAATCGGTAAGACCTGGATACTTAATTAGATGTATAAATCGAGAGCTAGGAGTTGCCTAGCCGTAGAGAACTCGACACTGACGTTCAATTAGGGGAGCGTAGCATCGTCAAGTATGAGCGCGACTAGCTCAATCTTTGGATTTCGTATCGAGAATGGAAGAACCTATCATAAGTACAAAGATGGCAGTAAGTCTTTGAACCCTTCAAATCGTCGCTTTAAATACTTTCAACTCCCTTCCCTCAAGACTTACTGACGTTTCAGGGTAGAATACAACTTGCCCAACGACGAAAGAGAGACAGAACGACTGGGTTGGTGCCCAAACAGGATGCATATTGATCAATCTAATGAGAAAACCAGATTTGCAGCACACTTTGTTTCGCCTCACATTTGATGATAGACTCGGCACAGCGCCACCAAACGATCCGGGAAGTAAAGTTGGCCGAGTTCTCGATGTAGGTACAGGGAGTGGGATATGGGCTATCGACTACGGCGAAGAACACCCGAAATCTGAGGTCAGTCATTCTATGAGTCTGCAAGGTGAACAAGGACATTGACTCATGTGTCGAAGGTTCGGGGTATCGATCTCTCAGCTGCACAGCCAACTTTGTAAGCGATTTGATTGATTGGAAGACTCGACGAGAGAGCATAGGAGAATGCTGATTGTTCAGTACGCCACGGAATGTCAAATTCCTAATTGACGACCTCGAAGAGCCGTGGACCTACTCTCGACCTTTCGACTACATACACAGCCGGATGATGAATTCCTCAATTAGAGACTGGCGCGAGTACATACAGAACTGTTATGAGTGAGTACCTGTGGGACTGTGGATACCTGAGGCAGTGGCTGGTGCCCCAGGCACCAGCTGCCTGATCCACCTCCTGGTTGATCCAGCCCACCGCAGCCACCTTCACCACAACATCACCAACCAACCGTCAATACCAGTCGTATTGCCTCATTGCTTGCCTCGTTGGTCCAGATGTGCAGTGTGTACTGCCCACAGTACCTGAGACGACGAACACTCGCCAGCATGGATCTTCAAGTTTCTTGACTAATCCTCATGGTTGCACAGTAACTTGAATCCGGATGGATATCTGGAGTTGAATGAAATCGACATTGCTCCACTGTCTGATGATGGTACCTTGAAAGCAGAGCACTCCATCTGCCGAACAGTAGGGATGCTGAAAGAAGCCTCGGAGCTATTGGGGCGCCCGTATCAAGATGTCAAGACATTGAAGGCGGTCGTTACGGAAATGGGGTTTACTGCTGTGACGATGCAACACTTCAAATGGCCTACCAACTCTTGGCCGAGGGAAGCATGGCATAAAGAGCTCGGAGTTTGGAATAATGAAAATCTCACACAAGGATGGGAGGCAATTTGTATGGCGCCGCTGACGAGGGCTCTGCGTTGGACCAAGAATGAGGTTTTGGTGTTGATGGCCGAGAACCGCAGGGATTTCTGTGGCCGAAATATCCACGCGTACTTTTCCATGTGAGTTATCCATTCCCCTCCGCTGCCTGTCAGCTATTCTTTGCAAATAGCTTCATATTAGCTAACATATAATTTCTAGATGGTCAATTCATGGGCGGAAGCCAGTGTACGTAGATGTTGCTCGTGAGGACAGCAACGAGGAGAGTCACGAAGGAAATCACAAGGAAGAATACATGTATGATGAAAGGTGACACAGAGCGCAGACATAAATCAACATTAGAGAAGATCAATAGGGATGGCTCTAAGACATCATCAACCCTACACATGCGCCGGTTCAGAGCCAGGAGTACCTCTACTTCCCTCAACAAATTGACAGGCAAAACCTGAAAATGACAAGAATGATGGCATACAGATCCAAGAGATGCCACTCAGGTCCACCACCATGTCGCCTTAGACTAAGCAAGTCGTCATACTTAACGGTCAGAATCGCTGTAATGGGCTTGGGCGGCGGTCGCTGGCCAGACCGGGTTGAGTTCTCGGCCGAAGGCGAGTTCAACTGGTGTACCGTACCAGTCGAGAAACTCTCAAAGGAGCGCATTTGGACTTGGAGAATCTGGAAGATCGGTTTTCGTTGCGATGGAGGTAGCAAGATTGAGATCGTCTGTCGGTGCTGGGACAATGCTCTCCAAACTCAGCCGCCTGATGTACGCACCGCATGGAATAGGGGCTTGCAAGTGACCAGCTCCTGTCACAGAATCTTGGTTTACAGTATTGTAAACAATAGGCAAAACACCAAGGCACGCCTTCAAGAATTCGCAGACAAGGTAATCTCGTTCGCTCCAATCACTGTGCCCTTAGCCTTTTTGTCTCAGTCCAGGGACGAATACGAGGAGTTCTAGAAGAAGCACGATCTACGGGATGCTAGAGACTAGCTGGCTGCCTGGTTGTTTCCTTCGGCACCCTGTTGCAGTAGCTTTAATGCGCGTATAGGGACGCATACGGAGTTTCTATCAAATAGTTCAGGTCTTGATCTCGGATGGAATCGGGGTAAAACATACCCAAGTTAAAGTGGACACATAAACTGCTGGGGTGATCATCGCGTGTTGCCAGCCACATCGGTGCACGCTGTTTTTCACGGATCGGAAAACTCAAAGCAACCATTCTGTGGTTCACCTTGGGCATCGGATAATGCTAGGACGCAAAGAAAGCGACCGGAACTTCGGAAGACTGCCGCATGTGGTGTGGTTCGTTCACACCGCCATAGACGATGAACTATTGTTGTTCCCTGGGCCGCAGGCTAGCTGCCGCTTCTGGAAACTGCTCCCCGAGTACCAGGGCTATGTCGCAGATAGCTGGTTGGATCCGACTGGACAAACCAACATGCATATCTGCATAGTTGTCCCCAGCGAAGAAGAGGGGTAAATCGACGTGGGACCCCTCCCCAAGATATTTCTGGTCGACTTCGCGGTGTGAAGACTTCCCCTTACTCGCCATTGCACAGACAAAGATCGTAGCAGATGAACCTAGTGAACGAACGTTACATCCAGTCTGTTTAAGTCAGATTCTTCCATCGACACAGAACAGTTCCTATCATTCGCGCTTGGTGAAAGAGGACAAAATGAGCAACGAGAACAATAGCCCCATACCCCCACCCGCTGCCGCCATCGCGGCCGACGAGGTGAGATATCTTCAGAATCTATCGAGAAATGATGGTCTACTGAACCCCTGATGTGCACTATAGGTCACCGACATCGACGACAATTCCTCATTGAATGGTGTAAGTCGTAGGGAGATGCGCCAGGACGTGCCCGCAGGAGCAGGCTGACTAGGGCACTTCAGGGTAGCATTGCGCCGTCCACCTCGACAGTCGCGGCGTCAATTCTCGAGTCTAGACTTGAGAACGGGAGAACGTATCACAAGTACAAGGAAGGCAGTATGAGAAATTCGAATCTGTACTTATGTTCAGATTGTACAGTAACTGACTTTGGCAGAGTACTGGGCTCCCAATGATGAGAGAGAGCAAGACAGACTCGGTGCGTTCTCATTCCCCCTTTTGGTCACCATGCTTCTTTGGTTAACACGCGGGCTTAGACCTTGTGCACAACCTTTACCTCTTGACTTTTGATTACTATCTGGGAACTGCGCCGCCGACTCGAGAGGAATCGAAGGTCGGTCGCGTGCTCGACGTCGGCACGGGCACAGGCCTTTGGGCAATTGAATTCGGAGAGGAGCATGAGGAGGCGGAGGTTCGTAACGCTTGCTACCTTTTTGACACCGTAGAGGATACGCAATGTTGATGAATACTCTTCAGGTTACCGGTGTCGACTTGTCGGCTATCCAGCCAAACTTGTATGACTTATGGCTCCCAACACGATTTCCTTTTCTGACAGACGCGCTGACAAGACTAACGTACTAGTGTGCCTCCCAATGTTAAATTCGAGATCGATGATATCGAGGAACCATGGACTTTCAGTGATCCTTTCGACTACATCCACAGCAGAATGATGAAGGGCAGTATTCGCGACTGGAAAAAGTTTCTCCAAAGCAGTTTTGAGTTGGTCTCCTCACGTATGCCTGTGCTGTGGGTGTCTAGTTGCTAATCACTCGGTAATCATGTAGTAATCTCACTCCTGGTGGATATCTCGAGCTGAACGACATCGATTTCTTCCCCATTTCAGACGATGACACTATTCCCAAAGATAGTCATCTCATGAGGGCCTTCAATCTCTGCTTTGAGGCTCTCGAAAAGATGGGTTCACCTTTCGAAGAGTACAGCCGCTTCGAGACTATGCTCGCCGATGTTGGATTCGAAGATATACAGGTGCAGCGGTTCAAGTGGCCTACGAACCCATGGCCCAAGGACAAGAAACATAAGGACCTAGGCGAGTGGAACTTCGAGAACCTATCGCCCAACTTGGACGGGCTTCTTATGGCGCCGTTGACACGAGCTCTGGATATGAGCCAGCCAGAAGTCCATGTTCTTGCGATGGAGGCTCGTAAGGAACTCGCGGACAGAAACATCCACGCTTACTTCAATGTGTATGAAACTTTCAGATACCCCCCATCATTCTATCTTAGCCTACGTACGTTCTCTGACCCTTTCTTTCTGTCTAGGTGGTCGATTCATGGACGCAAACCATCGGCGGACTGAAATTGCGAGACATTTATGGGTTCGGTGTTGCAATATCCTTGAAATTGTTCAACGAAGGGGAGGGGTGATTTGTTAGTACTTTAGGTTAGCTCACCAAAGTCAAACATTGTTTGTAGCATTGAACGAACATTGAAAACATGAATATCGCTCAAGTCCCCTTTCTTCTTCTTATTGGCATCCTCATCAGGTTTAGACTGACGTCATTGTGGAAATCTGAGTTCTGCTCTTATGAGCTCTTGCGATATGGATGATCTACGGCACTTGAGTGCTGGGGGTCGCTAAATTTGGAGTGGTTCGGTCACTTACTAACTAGCATAATTAGCATTTATTGTTGATTCCATCCGATTGCTGAACAAGCTTAATATCAAGTGGAGCAGAGCGGCTCAAACTGGGGCGAACGCGAGATCATCTCGTATTCAATGGGGGGCTTATACACCGATATTAAGAAACACTATAAACCTCAAAAGGTTCTTGGCTCACGCCGGCTGCTCCGCGACGGATGTAGATCTCAAGGACTAGAACTGGCACATTCCCATATCACAAAAATGAGACCTGCATCTAGCTTCGTTGTATGTCGTCCGACTTGCTGCCTCTGCCGTTTAAGCGTTCGGAAATCCACAAGATGAGAGCTTCAAACAACTTGCTGTTGCAGTGGGCAACTCTGCTCACTACTACAGTAGTTGCCTCAAGCTCATACATCAATCGGAGAGCCGATGTGTCAGCCTGCAAACTGCCAGCGACGAACGGCGTGTTCTTCAGCTCTGGATTCGGCTACAAGTACGACTGCGCTCCTAGCAAGGGCACCGTCAATGCGATCCACATCTTCATCGACTTCCCGGACCAGACTGCCTCAGAGTCTTCTCCGCAAGACGTCTACGATATCCTGATACCCCAAGCCCAGCAATGGTTTAATACGTCCTCCTAAGGCCAGCTATCGCTCAACATCACCGCAGACACGAGCCGCTTCTACCGCATGCCAAAGAGGGCCGCCGACTACAATTCCGTCAGACCTTTATCGCAGCAAGCTCACTATGCCTACGTTCAAGACGCGCTGGAGCAGTGGCTTGCTGTCACCAACACGCCGATTCCCAAGGTTAACAGCACCGAGGGCCCTCTGACCGATATCTTCTACGTCATCCCGACCAGCAACGCCACGGGTATTGAGCTGTCTGTAGCGCTCACTGGTGGCGCGTATACCAAGAATGTCAACTACGTTGCGAGAAAAGCCGTCACAATGGGCATTGACACGTTCGATTGGTGGCGTTATAGGGCGGCGAATCACGAGACGGGCCATACCTTTTGCTTGCCGGATTTGTACCCAATCCCGACGGGCGACACGGGCATGTACGCCGGCAACTGAAGACTGCCCATGAGGAGTTCGGCCGGTGCGTTCGGACTGACGCCGGAGACAGAAACAAGTGGCTACGTGCTAGAGCATGATAATACCTGATAAATTTCGCGATAACTCATCTTTAATATTGTTTGATCGCCGACGGCCCAGAAGGAAATGTGCGTCTGATGGGGCGAGGAAAGTGAGGTACAGTACATCCCTCAGGACCATTATTGAACGTTAAGAAAATTGATGAGGGTCATTAAACAGACAAGCAAATTGAAATTTGTTTAGAACAGGCACCCAATCGTGTCATTTGTATAAAAACCAGAGTTGACCGCTGGAGTGCTAAGATGTCTTCCAACCCAGTCTCGACCAGGTTGATTGAAATCGGCACACCGGGCAGAGCTTCCACGACAGTTGTCGTATGGTCACAATGTGGGCATCGACATTTGTGATAGAGAACGGTTATCCATTGAAAGTAGAGAATAGGTACGAGGCTCGCTCTGAAATGATGATGATGATGATGTATTTAACGTCTGGTAACAAAAGGACGTGCCGGGCGCTATGCCGATATGGTCTATACAAATCTAAACTATATTATAGGTTACCGTCTTTACCTAACGTTCTTGTTTAATGACTCGGGCAAATTTCGGAAAAGAAATTGGTCTCCTCTATCTATTCGTATAGAAGAAAGACTTCCTTAGTAGAACCTAATAAGAAATTAATATTTGCTTTAGCTATACGTTGGCGGAGGTAGCACGGTATAGCCTTACGTCCATGCTTATAGAAGTAGAAATGGACTAGTGTCTTAGGTTTCCCATAGCTATAGTTAAGCAACGCATCTTAATAAGCGAATCTCTCGTAGTATATTATAAAGTCTCTATAATAGGATCTTGCTGCGTATAGCCTTTCTAGTAAGTGCCGAGGGAGGCGGAGTTCGGGCGGCTTGGGGTGAAGAATTATCTTGAGGTCGGTATATTACCGAGGGCATTAGGATAGCCATTTTTTGGCAAAGGCTTGGAAGGTAGCTGCTTTAGCTTGCCTTTCTAGGTGCGCTAATGAGGGCTGTGGTTGTGATTTTGGGATTAGTTTGCAGGCTTCTTTGGCTAGAGCATCCGCTTCTTTATTTCCTAATACTCCCGTATACCCAGGGCACCACGAAACATAAACCCTGCCGGGGGTTATCTAGCTCTCTTTTTATCTCCGAGTCCAGGAGGAAGAGAGCCTATTAAAGGCCCTAAATCTAGCCTGGCTACTTGTTACGAGCTGGACAAGGCAACCAACTGTGGCACAAAGCAAAAGCTTCGATAATGATGACTCCGGCATCATTGTCCCTTGTTCTGCATTATATAGCTACGCGCCCACAGTGACAAGTTGCGGCGGGCGTAACACTACTTCCTGTGCTCTAGGAATATAGTTTAGCCGCGACTATGAGGTTATCGAGGCAGATATAGATATTATCTACCATACGAGCTGTAAGAGCCCGGGTGGCTTCTATTAGGCCGTAATACATAGCCTATACCTCCGCATTATATACCTTAGTTTAGGAGCCGAGTAGTTCGGATCTGCAAAAGATCTGCCGTATAGCTTGGTACCCTACCTAGCCTGCTCCGGCGGAGGTACTACTACCGTCCGATATCTAGGACCCGTTAATATAAATAATAATATCCTGCTTAGAGAAAGTTACTATCCTGCCTATAAAGGAGAGGGCCTGTTCTTCTTTGGTCTTATTAGGTTCGTAGCCGACCTTGGCGAGGGCTGTTTGCCAGTCCGCTAGTTGCTTCCAAGGGGGGAGTTCTAACGGATCGATGTATTCGGTATTTTTGTTTACGAGGGTTGCCATTCGTCGTAGCCGTGAGTCTGGTCCTGATTTGTCCCTGAGTCTCGTTCGGAGAGGGTGTCGCTCGTCCAGGCGATGGATTCTGGTGGACGCTGTATAGAGCTTCGCATCCAGTATCACCTCTGCTGGGGGTAGAGCCGCCTCGCGCTATAGGATCGGTATAGGCATAGTTCTATATACGGGGACCATCGCTCTAATGGCTTTGGTTTGCGTCGCGTCCAGTTGGTATAGCAGACTACTAACCCCGTTTAAGATAGTACGTCCATTCTTTATCCGGCTCTTGCCGGGCTACCATACTTCAGATGTATAGTACTGAGTAAGTAATATATAAGAGGTGATCGCTCGACGAAGTAAGTACGTAGGCGCGCCCCAGATAGTGTTCCCTAGTCCCCGTAGTCCATTAACTACTTAGTATGCTTTTGCAAAGAGGTTTCTTACGTGACTTTTAAATATGAGTTTACGGTTAAAGTAAACGCCGAGCCAGCGTAGAGAAGAGCCTTCTTTGATAGCCTAAACTGTATAATACCTCCCATCCGGTAAACCTACTATAATTAATAGGTTTCCGTCTTTTCGTTTCTTAGCAAAGTGGATTAGTTCGGACTTATCGAGGTCAAAAGTGATTCCTTCCGTCGCGCCCCATCCTAAGGTTTCTTTCCATTCCTTAGTTAGGATGTCACAGCTATTCTCTAGTAATATTAAGCTTACTAAGATAATAACGTCATCGGCGTAGCCGAAACGAGATCGCTTCCTTCCTAAGCGAGCTATACCTAGCTTAAAAAGAGGTTCGATATAGAGCATGAACAGAATAGGAGACACGGGTAAGCCTTGTGGTAGTCCGCATTCGAGACCGAAGACGTCTCCTACCTCCCTATCAAGTCTTATTCTTGCTCTCCTTCCGGTAATAAAGCTTAAGACCCAGCGTACGAGGTTCTCCGGCCATCCTTGTTCGCAGAGGCGTCGGACCAGTCGTCCTGGGAGCACGGCGTCGAAAGCCCCTTTTATATCGAGCGTAAGCATAGAGGTAACCAGGCCTCTTTACCAGGCGCACTCGATGTCGTGGATAGCCGCTACGATAAGGTCGCTGCAAGAGCGAAGAGGGAGTGCTCTAAACTGTTGATCGTGCAGAACACGATGTTTAACTACGATCCAGGCAAGTCGTCTGGCGATAAGTCTCTCCAAGCCTTTTCCGAGGACGGCCAAGAGCGCAATTGGCCTATAGGAGCGTGGGAGTGTCTTGTCTCTTTTCCCGGTTTTGCTAGGATCACGAGAGTTGCTTCTTTAAAACAAGTAGGATACCAACACTCGCGTATACACCCACTATAAAGTGAGAGGACAATATCCTCGATAACTAGCCATGCTATTTTCAAAGCAGTCGTAGTAATTCCGTCGGTCCCAGGAGTCGTGTTTCCCGCGGTAAGAACCGAAGACCGTACCTCGTCCTTCGTAACCTGCGGGAAAGGAAGCGTAGCTTGCCTTTATAAGACTGGGCTTTCTATTAGTATGTCCTCGGAGATTGCAGCGTTTCTAAGGAGGACGCGGGGAAATAAGTCGCGCTTCTCTTTTGGTTATGAGATAAGCGTGTCTTAGTTGTCTACATCTCGGAGTAGCGGGGTCTAAAAGGATCCTGTGGCTTTTGTACTAACCGACTATTTCAAATATATCTTTGCTTAAGGAGGCTGAGGAGATCTTATCTTTCTAAAAGGTATCCTTGAAGCGTTTAAACTCGTAGAGGAAGTCCTGTTTTAAAGCTTCGACCTCC